>NC_084746.1:22178170-22320670 GCF_033978785.1 Entelurus aequoreus
CGCAGTTAACACAGCAATGGCATGAGAGCGCAGTACCTTGGCAGCCATTCGTGGCCCCATCTTGATAAATAAATAAATGTAAAGGTAATCACATCAATGTGCAGAACGCTTTGCTTCCTTTCCAGTTAATTTCATCCTGCATTTATACATTTCATTTCCCTGGCACCGTTTCACTGGATTGACCCAACTGCAAACACAGCAATTTAAAAAAGTGCTTCCTCTTCCAAGGTTACGTTAAGTTATGTTCAATATTGTCATATAGAAAAGTGTGTCCGCATGGATGCAGAAAGCGCTACAGGTGGAACTGCAAGACTGGCAAAGAGACCAGGAGCCTGATATAGACCATGAGGGTTTCTACACGACCAGCCTGCCAACCATCATCATTCAGGTTGGAGTTAAGCACTTTTATCTTTTGTGTTTGACAGTGAAAAGTAGGGCTGTGAATCTTTGGGTGTCCCACGATTCGATTCAAAATCTATTCTTGGGGTCACGATTCGATTCAAAATCGATTTTTTTTATTTTTATAATGAAAACAATACACAACAATACCATAATAATGCAATACGATTTCAAAACCAAACCCGACCCAGCAACATTCAGAATAGCAAAATAAACAGAGCAATTGAGAGCAATTGAGGAAACACAAACAGGACACGGAACAATCTAAAAGTAGTGAGACAAAAATGAATATTATCAACAACAGTATCAATATTAGTAACAATTTCAACATAGCAGTGATTAAAAATCCCTCATTGATATTATCATTACAAACATTAATAAAAAAAAAATTAAAAAAAATTAATAATAGTGTCACAGTGGCTTACACTTGCATCGCATCTAAATGTCTAATGATAATGTCAATGAGAGATTTTTAATCACTGCTATGTTGAAATTGTAACTAACATTGATACTGTTGTTGATAATATTAATTTTTGTTTCACTACTTTTGGTTTGTTCTGTGTCGTGTTTGTGTCTCCTCAATTGCTCTGTTTATTGCAGTTCTGAGTGTTGCTGGGTCGGGTTTGGTTTTGGAATTGGATTGCATTGTTATGTTATTGCTGTGTATTGTTTTGTTGGATTGATTAATTAAAAAAATGAATAATTTTTTTTTTTTTTTAATAAATAATAAAATAAAATAAAATCGATTTTTTTTAAATGAGAATCAATTCGGAATCGCACAACGTGAGAATCGCGATTCGAATTCGAATCGATTTTTTCCCACACCCCTAGTGAAAAGTAAGCTTCAAAATAAAAGCTTGGCAGTATTAACATGGTTCTACAACAGCAGCCAAAAATGACCCTACCTAATATGCAGATCACACACAGTGTGTAGGGCCCCGCGATCTGTGGGGGGGCCCATTTGTGTGAAGACGTGCATGTAATATGTCAATTATAGAATGACAGGGCGCTTCATGTGAAATTTTACCGCAAACACATTTCTGCTAACAATGTCTCTATTGCCTGTGGCATGCGGCAGTAATGCACTGGTCTTGTAAAGCAGACATGCTGTGTGTTGTTGTGTCAGGTAAGGTTGAAAATTATGTTTTAATAATGCTAAATTTGTTATATTGGCCTAAAAAAATGTTTTAACAAATTATTTCCAGTGAATTTGTTTTAGTCTAAAACATGCTTCAAATTACATTCATGTTGTAATTTTCAGAGCATTAAATGGATTGCAACTGGAATGTTCAGTTTGTCTTTAAAGTTTGGCCTCTCATCCGATCATCGTCACCAGTTCAAGTTCATAGACTAAGATTGGTCAGATCTGGTCTATGTAGATTCTGGTGCTTATTTAACTTTTTTAGTATTTATACCCTGACAAGAGGAGGAAGGCATGCTCAGGCCACAATGGTTTTGCCCTATTGTGGTGTAAAAAAAAAATTAAAGATGCAAATGAGCGACACCTTTGTCACCACAACAGCAGTCATTTAAATGAAATTCCTTCTCATTAGCATTGAGGTATTATGTGCCAAAACGTAAGTGTAGTAAGCGTAAAAATTAACTAGGTAGAGCAGACCTGGGCAAATTAAGGCCCGGGGGCCGCATGCGACCCGTTAAGCTTTTCAACCTGGCCCGCTGGACATTCCCCAAATATTTTTTTTACATCTTTAAGATTGAAACTGTAGCTGTCATTATGATGTGCAGTGATGTTTTCAAATTACCGTAAGTCTTGAACTATACAAAGTATTTCAATGGTTGGAATCTGCGCTTTTGCATGATATACTAGTGACTGTGGTAATCTAAGTCACAGCAGCTCAGACGAGGTATCAAGCAGTGTGGGTTGGGAGCGTTTCCACAGACTGTTTCCAGAGCGGCCAGCCTGTAATGCGGGTGTCAGGGACAGACCGGAGATTTTTACAACAAAGTTCTGCAAGAAAAGTGTTATTATATCAGATAGTAGGTGGGGTTGTTTTACCTTTCGCATTCATATTTTGCCATGTTTGTTACATTTTTGTTGTGACGTTCATTTGTTGTCAATATTCAGTGTTTTACCGTTCATAGTTAATATTGTAAATCCCACATTATTGTCATGTACTTTCTGGGTGTCTCATTCAGTAGAAAATTTAAAATTCCATTCCATTTTTTCAAAGATAGTCTGTCATAACGTTTTTAGCATTCAATCAGACATTATTGTGAGTTTTTGTATTAGTGTTCCTAAAAATAGGACCGAAACACACATTTTGTACAGCAGATTATCACATTTTAGATGTGCGTGTGTATATATATATATATATATATATATATATATATATATATATATATATATATATATATATATATATATATATATATATATATATATATATATATATATGTCTTAATTAGATTATCCAAAAAATAGTGCTCGATACCGTGGTAGAGCGTAATATGTATGTGTGGGAAAAAAAATCACAAGACTATTTCATCTCTACAGGCCTGAATCTCCTGAGGATTGAGGAAATCCCTCATGAAACAGGCCTGTAGAGATGAAATAGTCTTGTGATTTTTTTTTCCCACACATACATATATATATATATATATATATATATATATATATATATATATATATATATATATATATATATATATATATATATATATATATATATATATATATATATATATATATATATATATACAAATCCCGTTTCCATATGAGTTGGGAAATTGTGTTAGATGTAAATATAAAC
Organism: Entelurus aequoreus; assembly: GCF_033978785.1. Lineage (NCBI taxonomy): Eukaryota > Metazoa > Chordata > Actinopteri > Syngnathiformes > Syngnathidae > Entelurus > Entelurus aequoreus. The sequence goes on from NC_084746.1 coordinate 22,181,341, forward strand.
GGAATACAATGATTTGCAAATCCTTTTCAACCCATATTCAATTGAATGCACTACAAAGAAGATATTTGATGTTCAAACTCAAAAACTTTTTTTTTTTTTGCAAATAATAATTAACTTAGAATTTCATGGCTGCAACACGGGCCAAAGTAGTTGGGAAAGGGCATGTTCACCACTGTGTTACATGGCCTTTCCTTTTAACAACACTCAGTAAACGTTTGGGAACTGAGGAGACACATTTTTGAAGCTTCTCAGGTGGAGTTCTTTCCCATTCTTGCTTGATGTACAGCTTAAGTTGTTCAACAGTCCGGGGGTCTCCGTTGTGGTATTTTGGGCTTCATAATGCGCCACACATTTTCAATGGGAGACAGGTCTGGACTACAGGCAGGCCAGTCTAGTACCCGCACTCTTTTACTATGAAGCCACGTTGATGTAACTCGTGGCTTGCCATTGTCTTGCTGAAATAAGCAGGGGCGTCCATGGTAACGTTGCTTGGATGGCAACATATGTTGCTCCAAAACCTGTATGTACCTTTCAGCATTAATGGTGCCTTCACAGATGTGTAAGTTACCCATGTCTCGGGCACTAATACACCCCCATACCATCACAGATGCTGGCTTTTCAACTTTGCGCCTATAATAATCCGGATGGTTCTTTTCCTCTTTGGTCCGGAGGACACAACGTCCACAATTTTCAAAAACAATTTGAAATGTGGACTCGTCAGACCACAGAACACTTTTCCACTTTGTATCAGTCCATCTTAGATGAGCTCAGGCCCAGCGAAGCCGACGGCGTTTCTGGGTGTTGTTGATCAACGGTTTTCGCCTTGCATAGGAGAGTTTTAACTTGCACTTACAGATGTAGGGACCAACTGTAGTTACTGACAGTGGGTTTCTGAAGTGTTCCTGAGCCCATGTGGTGATATCCTTTACACACTGATGTCGCTTGTTGATGCAGTACAGCCTGAGGGATCGAAGGTCACGGGCTTAGCTGCTTATGTGCAGTGATTTCTCCAGATTCTCTGAACCCTTTGATGATATTACGGACCGTAGATGGTGAAATCCCTAAATTCCTTGCAATAGCTGGTTGAGAAAGGTTTTTCTTAAACTGTTCAACAATTTGCTCACGCATTTGTTGACAAAGTGGTGACCCTCGCTCCATCCTTGTTTGTGAATGACTGAGCATTTCATGGAATCTACTTTTATACCCAATCATGGCACCCACCTGTTCCCAATTTGCCTGTTCACATGTGGGATGTTCCAAATAAGTGTTTGATGAGCATTCCTCAACTTTATCAGTATTTATTGCCACCTTTCCCAACTTCTTTGTCACGTGTTGCTGGCATCAAATTCTAAAGTTAATGATTATTTGCACAAAAAAAAAGTTTATCAGTTTGAACATCAAATATGTTGTCTTTGTAGCATATTCAACTGAATATGGGTTGAAAATGATTTGCAAATCATTGTCTTCCGTTTATATTTACATCTAACACAATTTCCTAACTCATATGGAAACAGGGTTTGTATAAGGCTTTTCATTTTTTGCGGCTCCAGACATTTTTTGTTGTTTTTTTCCGTCTAATATGGCTCTTTTAACATTTTAGCTTGCCGACACCTGCTCTAATCCTTCAAACCACGGCCCTTTACTCAAGCTAGTTTGTGTACGTTATCTGTGTTATATGATGATCTCCAACTCCAAATACTATTGTAAGATAACCCTTTAGAAAGTTGTCACCCATTAGAAGTGAAGTACAATATTTTGCTATTGTTGCAATGTTTAATAGATGCTGGAGGAAAATGCCCGTGTTGCCTTCATCATTGGACAATCCCTCAGAGATCAAACAATACAAATGGGGCTCTATGAAATAGAGAACCTCCTCAACAGGTTTGTTCCTCAGCATGCATTTTGTTCCAGTAGCAACTCACCAATGTCTTGTGTTCACTCACCTCCAGATCCTTTGCACCTTCAGGTTTCGAGAAGCCCTGGTGGAATTTGGAAAGAAGCATCGCAGTGGTCCCAGCAACAGCAATAACCATTTCTACCTCCACTATCTGCTGGCCTCCATCAGCAACTGCATTGTCCTCAAGTAAGAATCCATGCTTAGTAAAAAATGTAACATACAGTTACAGTAACTACAGTAACATAACCATATATAAACATCCAATAATACAACATACACGGCTTATTTAGTGCAACAAAAAAAATAGATGTGCTAATAACGGATATTATTTAAGCTTCAATCATTGTTTACACTCAGAGCAGCCATCTCTGAAGCCAAATGAGGACTCTCAACCCTTCCGAGTAGGCAATCCGACCCCAGTTGAAATTTCTGACTAGGAACTCTGAAATTTCAACTTACCAGTACAATTGGAACACACCATAAGTAGAGTTTCAAAATGCATTCAGATGAAATAGGCGTGAAACAAAATAAATTGTGTATGTCATGATCCGTTGTCCGGATCATGTTTTGTTTAGTTTTTGACTCCCTCAGTTCCTGTTTTGAGCACCCCTGGGTTTGTGTTTTGGTTGCCATGAGTGCAGACTGGTTTCACCTGCCTCTGATTAGTGTTCGGCATGCTCACTAATCAGAGAGATACTTATTCCTGTTTTTCGCCACACTCAGTCTGGTTTTCTTAATTGCTTCATGCAACATTTACGTTTGTGATCCATGCTTTTGGTTCTTGATTCCTGTGTTAAGTTCCTGCCTGATTTATGAGAATAAATCACTGTCTTACCTGCACCTTGCCTCCGGAGTTTCCGTCTGCATTCTGGGAGAACGACCCACGCATAAACATGCGACCCAAACGTGACAGCGTAAGCAATTTACTGCAAACAAGCTTTAAAGTGTTGAAGACCACACCTCAGGAAAAAACGAAAATGGAAATAAAAATGAGAAAAAAGGACTCTGTAATGCGTAGCTTCGCCATTGTTGTTAATTGATTGTAAAGGTACAGTGGAGAAGGAGACGGCACGGAGGCAGGGACGTCGTTTAGCTTGCAGCGTGTTTATTAATATACAAGAAGGAAGTGTGTGACTAATCCAAATATAAATGGTGTGACTATGTGAAGCGATTATATGTAGAGTGTTACCGGGTGGTGTTGAGGGTGCGTGTTGAGATCGGTGCCGAAGTCCAGAAAGGGCAAGGCAAGTTCAGAGGTCCGGGTACAGGCAGGTGGTCAGGGGCTGGAGCGATGCGTCGTTGACCGGGGGCAGGCGTGAGGTCAAGATCCGGAAAGGCAGCAGGAAGTTCAGAGGGGATCCGCGGAGACGAGACACAGCTCGAAACCAAGGAATGACGAAGGGCTGCTGGATGACGACACAGGACAAGACACAATGAGCACAAAGGAGGGGAAACACAAAGAGCGAGGAAGCACATAGGCAAGGAAGCTAGAGACGTGTAAGGCTTACTGTACTGGTACAAGTAGCTACGTTCTGGCACTCAAACGCAGGACAGGTTGGCTTAAGAAGGCAGAGGAGATCTCAACAGCGGCAGGTGTGTTGATCGTTGAGTGAGCGCAGCTGCGCATAGGCGGAGGAACGCCCGTGGGCGTGTCCCGAGGCGCGCTCAGCGGAGCGCACAACAGAGTGAGAGACAGCAGGTGTTTGAACCGTAACTTTGATCATTTAAAAAAAGTTTTGGGCATGCTTGATGTGAGTGTTTCCAGGAGGTTAGTGGGAATGTTGCTCCAATGGGTGAAGATGTCTTCACGGAGGACATCCCCTGTCTTTAACTAATGTCCATGTTTGTAAACTTCCCTTGCCATCCATTGTCCATGTGATTAAGATGAGGGTAACAAGCAGGATGGTTCTAAAGAATGAAGTTATTCCTCTAGAAAAAGTACAGTGTAAAAAAGCAGTCATTAGGGCCTTCAGTCACGGGGGATGAACATGCAACATCTCCACATAGCCAGTTTGACACAACCTGAAGCTCCATTGAGGGAAAAAGATCATGATGGCGCTCCCTTCACTGTGCCGTGTAGAAAACATCTCAGATGGGATTTCTTTGTCGTGCCAGTAATGCTGGAAGCCCTCAGGTTACTTTTTTGTCATCACAGAATAAAACTTTCTTCCACCTTTCAGTGTCCCATGTTCGGTGCTCTCCTGAAAACGTGTGTTGTAGGAGGAGACAAGGCCTTTGAAGACATGTTTTCTTCTTAAAGGCCTACTGAAACCCACTACTACCGACCACGCAGTCTGATAGTTTGTATATCAATGTTGAAATCTTAACATTGCAACACATGCCAATACGGCCGGGTTAACTTGTAAAGTGCAATTTTGAATTTCCCGGGAAATATCCATCTGAAAACGTCTCTGTATGATGACGTTTGCGCGTGACGTCACGGATTGTAGCAGACATTTTGGAACAGCACGGTGGCCAGCTTAAGTCGTTTTCATCGCAAAAATTCCACAGTATTCTGGACATCTGTGTTGGTGAATCTTTTGCAATTTGTTTAATGAACAGAGAAGACAGCAAAGAAGAAAGCTGTAGGTGGGATCGGTGTATTAGTGGCTGGCTACAGCAACACAACGCCGTCCGCCGCCGCGCCGCTGTCCTCACCGGTGTCTGGGTTGACTTCCTCCGTCTCCGGGCCGCCGACCGCACCGATGATCGTGGTGAAGTCCTCCGTCGCGCCGTCGATCGCTGGAACGCAGGTGAGCACGGGTGGTGATGAGCAGATGAGGGCTGGCGTAGGTGGAGAGCTAATGTTTTAGCATAGCTCTGTCGAGGTCCCGTAGCTAAGTTAGCTTCAATGGCGTCGTTAGCAACAGCATTGCTAGGCTTCGCCAGGCGGGACATCATTAACCGTGTGGTTACAGGTCCAGGGTTTAGTTCAGTGTCTCCTGAGAGTAGAAGTAATAGTAGTATTGTTGATCTTCGGTCTATCCTTCCAGTCAGGGGCATGTTTCTTCTGTTTCTATCCGCAGTTAAGCACGATGCTATCCCGTTAGCTCCGAAGCTAAAGTGTTTCGCCGATGTATTGTCATGGAGATAAAAGTCACTGTGAATGTCCATTTCGCGTTCTCGACTCTCATTTTCAAGAGGATATAGTATCCGAGGTGGTTTAAAATACAAATCCGTGATCCACAATAGAAAAAGGAGAAAGTGTGGAATCCAATGAGCCCTTGTACCTAAGTTACGGTCAGAGCAAAAAAAGATACATCCTGGCGTCCTGCACTGCACTCTAATCCTTCACTCTCACTTCCTCATCCACAAATCTTTCATCCTCGCTCAAATTAATGGGGTAATCGTCGCTTTCTCGGTCCGAATCGCTAGCGCTGCTGCTGGCCATGATTGTAAACAATGTGCAGATGTGAGGCGCTCCACAACCTGTGACGTCACGCTACTTCCGGTACAGGCATGGCTTTTTTATCAGCGACCAAAAGTTGCGAACTTTATCGTCGATGTTCTCTACTAAATCCTTGTAGCAAAAATATGGCAATATCGCGAAATGATCAAGTATGACACATAGAATGGACCTGCTATCCCCGTTTAAATAAGGCAAGGCAAGGCAAGGCAAGGCAACTTTATTTGTATAGCGCTTTTCATACACAAGGCAGACTCAAAGTGCTTCACAGACAACAAAGTGAAATGAAAGAAAATAAAAGCAAAATTAAAATGCAGACAATAAAAATAAAAACAGTGCAGACGTTAAAAGTTAAAAGATTAAAAGATTTAGCTGAAAGCTAAGGTGAACATAAAAGTCTTCAGTCTAGTTTTAAAAGTAGTGAGAGTTGGGGAGAGTCTGACATCTTCAGGAAGTTTATTCCAGCTATGTGTTGCATAGTGACTGAATGATGATCTCCCTTGATTTGAGTTTACTCTTGGAACCGCTAACAGATTGGTCTCAGAAGATCTTAGTGATCTAGAGGGCGTATATAGTGGGAGCATATCAGTGATATACTTGGGCCCTAGACCATGTAGTGATTTATATGTGAGCAGGAGGATTTTGAAATCTATTCTCTGATGTACAGGGAGCCAATGTAAGGATTTAAGAATTGGTGTAATGTGCTCACATTTTTTGGTCTTTGTTAGAACTCTAGCAGCAGCGTTCTGAACAAGCTGTAGCTGCCTGACAGTTTTTTTGGGAAGACCTGCAAGGAGACCATTACAATAGTCTAGCCTACTGGTAATAAAGGCATGTACAAGTTTTTCTAAGTCTTGAGCTGACATGAGCCCTCTAAGTCTTTTTACATTTTTGAGGTGATAGTAGGCCGATTTTGTTACTGATTTGATGTGACTGTCGAAATGTAAATCAGAATCTAAAATAACCCCAAGATTTCTGGCTTTATTTGAGGTTTTCAGGGACAGTGATTGAAGGTGTTGGATGACTTTAAACCTTTCTTTTTTAGCACCAAAAACAATTATCTCAGTTTTATCTTCATTTAGTTGTAGGAAATTTTGGCACATCCAGTGTTTGACTTGCTCAATGCACTGGCACAGAAGATCTATGGGGCGATAGTCATTTGGTGATAGCGCTACATAGATTTGGGTGTCATCGGCATAGCAATGATGGTCAATGTTATTATTTTGCATGATTTGTCCTAGTGGGAGCATATAGATGTTAAATAAAGTCGGCCCCAAGATTGAACCTTGGGGGACTCCACACGTTACGTTGGTTGGTTCTGATACAAAGTCACCAATGGAAACAAAATAGTTCCTATCTTGTAGATATGACTTGAACCAGCTTAAAACTGTGCCTGAGATCCCCACCCAGTTTTCCAACCTGTCCAAAAGTATTGAGTGGTCGACAGTGTCAAATGCAGCACTGAGGTCCAAAAGCATTAATACTGAAGTTTTGCCAGAGTCTGTGTTTAGACGGATGTCATTTATAACTTTAAGAAGGGCCGTCTCTGTGCTATGAAGAGGTCGAAATCCTGACTGGAAGTTGTTGTGGCAGCCAGTAGAAGCCAAGAAGTGATTTAGTTGTTGGAGGACAACTTTCTCAATTATTTTACTTATGAATGGTAGATTTGAAATTGGTCTGTAGTTGTTGATAACAGAGGCATCTAGGCTCTGCTTTTTTAGAAGAGGTTTAATGACTGCAGTTTTGAAAGCCTTCGGGAAATTGCCCGATTTAATAGAATTATTAACTATTTGCAAGATGTCTGTTGATAGGCAGTCAAAAACATTCTTAAAGAAGTTGGTAGGTAAAACATCAAGGCAGCAGGTGGATGACTTTAGAGCTGTCACCGTTTCCACTAGAGTTTTAGAGTCTATGGCATTAAAGCTTGCCATCATTGCTGTGTTACTTTTGCCTAAATGGGGTGGTGATCCAACTTTTTTACTTGAGATATTGATGGTGCGTCTGATGCCTTCAATTTTATCAGTATAAAAGAATGCAAAGTCATTGCATTTCTGCGTGGAATGGAGTTCGGCTGGTATTTGTGTTGGGGGTTTAGTCAGTCTGTCAACGATTGTGAATAGGGTTTTGGCCTTATTTGTGTTGCTGTTTATGATATTGGAGAAGAATGTTTCTCTAGCACTTTTTAAGACTAAATTGTAGGCCTGGAGGCTCTCTTTATAGATGTCATGGTGAATATGAAGTTTTGTATTCCGCCAGATTCGTTCAGCCTTCCTGCACTCTCTTCTCTGGGCTGTTACAGCAGCAGATTTTCTCCAGGGTGAGAAGAACATTTCATTTCAGTAGGCCTTTAAAACTTCTCTCCCAGATGTCTGTTGGATATTGGCCTGCATTCGGCTCCAGTAACAATCTTCATTTGGGCCTAGGATTCTCTCGTGTCTTAGCGTACAGCCAACCGGCTCATTTTGTGTCTACCACTTCAGGGTCTTTGACAAAGTTCAAAATTATGTTTCACTGTGTCCAACCTCAGCTGTGAGAGGCCTTGCTTAAGCAGCTCAACAATCTGACCGCATTCAAAGGAAGAAAGCTTTCTGAAAGAGATAGGAACCACACTTGTTATTACCCTAAGTTGTATGTGTGTGGATATCATTGGCCACCTTAGAATTGCACTGATTGGTTGTGGGTTGCACTGTGGGCGTGGTGTTTTTATTATATTAGGCGCATACACCTGCGGTGCGGCGGCTGGGATTATGGTAGCAGGGTGAATTGGGGGAAGAAACTTTTTGTTGACCGTCTTTTACGTTCATACAGTCTTTTCCATCATGTTGTCATATTGGTCAATTCAGTCATCTTCATCATTCATCAGTTAAAGTACCGTATTTTCCGGACCATAGGGCGCATCGGATTATAAGGCGCACTGCTGATGAATGGCATATTTTCAATCTCTTTTCATATATAAGGTGCACCGGATTATAGAGCGCATTAAAGGAGTCATATTATAATTTTTTTTTCTAAATTGAAAACACTTCCTTGTGGTCTACATAACATGTAATGGTGGTTCTTTCGTCAAAATGTTGCATAGATTATGTTTTACAGATCATCTTCAATTTGCTTTCTGACAGTCGCTTCCGGATGCGCCGTTTTGTGGGCGGTCTTATTTACGTGGCTCACTTTACGCTACTTTATATTATAAATGGCACCAGCGGAAGATGAATGCCACATAAGAAAGTAGAGAAAAAGAAGAAGCTTATCGACTACGGCGTCCTCACGGACTACAAAAGCGGATGCGCGTTTTGTGAGTGGTCTTATTTACGTGGCTCACCTTCGGCAACGTTTTCTCCCCGTCATCTTTGTTGTAGCGGTGTAGCGTGCAAGGACGGGAGTGGAATAAGTGTCAAAAGATGGAGCTAACGGTTTTAATGACATTCAGACTTTACTTGAATCAATAACGGAGCAGCATCTCCTCATCCGCCGGAAATGTGTCCCGTGAAAAACTGTCCGACCGGAACTCTCTAGCTAAAGTTCCTTGGGTGAATAATGTAAACTCACTACACCGGTATGTTTTAGCGTTTTTCATGGCGCGTTTACTGACAGATATAAGTAAGAACTCTACACTACTTTATATTAAAAATGGCAACAGCGGAAGATGAATGTCTCATAACAAGAGGATAGAGAAAAAGAACAAGCTTATCGACTACGGTGTCGTCACAAACTACAATGGCGGACGCGCACAATTTTTCCGGATTTATGCAGATCCCAAATACAGATCAGCAGTACAAGCAGGTAAGAAAAGTTGCAATCCATCACACAGTGCGGCTTCATAGCTTACCAAAGTCGTACTAAAACATTTTGATAGATTTTTGAGCGCCGTGTGTAATTTGCTATATTTTCAATGTAACATATAAAATGTTGGTGTTGTTTACTTGAGTCATATTGCAGTCCACACATAGCTCTTGTGTGTGACTGCCATCTACTGGTCACACTTATCATTACACCATGTACCAAATAAAATAGCTTCGAGGTCGATAAGCAAAACCAGAATTATTCCATACATTACTGTCGAGTTTTGAGGGGAAAAAAAGGATTTTAAGTGTGCCTTATAGTCCGGGAAATACGATAAGTGCCTGTTTCTAGTTAAAATGAAACGGAGCAATAAACACCCACATGTACATATGATCAGTCTGACACATGTTTTTTTGGACATTTCCTGAAAATGTCATCAAAATCTATCCATGACTCTTTTAGTTATGTTGCTAACAAACTCTGGCGAAAACATAACCTCTTTGGTGGTGGTAAGAAAGTCTGCGTTCTGCAAAGCAAAGTGCGTCGCTTTCAATATTGAGCGTTTCCAAGGCGACACAGAGTCACTCGGTCACGTCTTACCATCCGAAATCACAAAAAAAAAAAATGTATACTGCGGGAAATAGGAGGAAACTGAAAAACTACTTGAGAAATCACCATCCACTTTCCGCCTCTTGTCTCTCTCGGGGATGGAGCCTATCTGCACTCGGGCAGAAGGCAGCGTACACCCTGGACAAGTCGCCACCTCATAAACCGTCACCCAGAAAATATATTTGAAGCCAGAGAAGCCAAACATCAGTTTGTTAGGTATTTACAATATTACAAGTTGTATTTTTAGTTAACTTTTCTGAGAAACAACATTTTCCAGACTGATAAAAAAAAAAAACATGTCCACTGTGGAGAACACTGCTTCTCATAAAGTAAAAGTTTAAAGACACTCAAGCGAACATTATTTTTTAACACTTGTTTACTGGATGTTTACATTGTTACGGTAAAGACACTCAACTGTATGTTTTTTATATATTCGCTTGAAACAGAGGATGTTCCTGCTCAATTCTTTGCACTTGGATTGAGAAACACCTTGCGGTGCAGCTTGGACACATCTTCAGTAAAGAACCGAGGTTCATTGGGTGTTAAAGTTAAAAGTTAAAGTACCAATGATTGTCACACACACACTAGGTGTGGTGAAATTTGTCCTCTGCATTTGACCCATCGCCTTGATCACCCCCTGGTAGGTGAGGGGAGCAGTGGGCAGCAGCGGTGCCGCGCCCGGGAATCATTTTTGGTGATTTAACCCCCAACTCCAACCCTTGATGCTGAGTGCCAAGCAGGGGGGTAATGGGTCCCATTTTTATAGTCTTTGGTATGACTCGGCCGGGGTTTGAACTCACAACCTGCCGATCTCAGGGCGGACACTCTAACCACTAGGCCACTGAGTAGGTGTTTCCGGTCTTTGATCTCTCTACACCCTCGCCTGAGCGACCCAACCGGGGCTGATGAGGCTCCGGCTTGTGTCCAAGCAGCGTACTACTCCATCCGTCTCCCCTCTTGATCTACAACCACTTTGAGGTTTTCGCAGCAGCCTCGCTGATGTTTCTGGTGGCTCTTCTCTCCGGCAACCCTCTAATTCCAAGAAGTCTGTATGCTCGATGCACAGATTGCCCTAGAAAGCCCCTGCAGCCCACTTCTATAGGCTCACAGCGGGCCCTCCAGCCGCTCTCTCTGCACGCCTTGACCAGCTCAAGGTATTTGGCCTTCTTTCGTTCATGGGCCTCCTCCATCCGGTCTTCCCAGGGGACTGTAAGACATGCTTTGTTGAGTCAGAAGTTAAGACAAGGTATGGCCTCAGTAATGTCCTTGCTATGCGCTCTGGAAACTTCAGCTGTCTGCCGAGATCCACCTGAATCTGCCAGTCACGGGCTGTGGCTAGCAGTCCGGTTGGGGCTTTACGTCCTGCCTGTTGTTTGTCCCCTGCCTTGACGAAGGAGATGTTATGCCTGACTGCGAGCTGGTGTTTGCTCTGCTGGATTCCAGTGCCAATGGTGTCTGCTACTGCCTTCAGCACCTGGTCGTGGCGCCATGTGTACCTCACCTCTCCCAGGGCTTTAGTGCAGCAGCTCAGGATGTGCTCCAGGGAACCCTGTGCCTAAAAATGCTTTTTTTTTGGACATATACCACAATAATATGGTACAATGGCCTTAATATCGTGATATTATATTGTGAGATTTTGATATCAATAATAATTGTACAATTCATTAAAGCAAATTCAGGTGTCAAGAAGTCAGCAGTAAAACAAGGACTGGAGTTAAACACCAACACAAATATTGTATTTGTTATTAGAGTTTAGAATTTTTGTACACACGCAAACGTAAGTTTTTGTCCTAAAAACTGAGCTTTCGGGAACACTCCAGCCAGGGAGAAGATTTTCAAAAACTTCAGCTTCAGCGTTTGTGTACTGACGGAAAAACGGAGCTCACATGATAAGAAATGTGACCCGCATTTATTTAGTCCATATTTAAAGAAGCCATATGTAGGAATCTGGCCAGAAATTCTGTAGTTCCCTCCCCCTCTCCCTGACTGAGGTTTCCAGATACGCAGCCGAATTCAGCTCGATATAACCAACAAATTTTACACAGAAATTAGGATATTTTCAGGAAGAAGTCGTGCCTGCGTACAATATCACAACAAATGGTTATTGTCAGTACAATCTGAAAACAAAGACTAAAAGACTGGTGAAAATAAGTAGAGCATGCTTAGCAGCCTAATGTCCTCCCAAAACTAAAGAGGATACATTTTACCAAGGTATGCCCATAGGCTACTGTTTCAAACGTTTCAGATTGCCATAGAACTTGGTACACAATATGCATGTGTTTTGGCTGTCTCCATATGTTTCACATTGCCATGACAGCCATGCTAATGTTGGAACCCATTTCCTCAGCATATCAGCATATTGAGAATGAAATAGGCACTGACACTACCCATATACACATAGGTTTTATTTGACGAAAATATATTTTGCCCTGTCAGTTGGATGACACATCGACATAGAGGCTAACAGGCATATATTTCCCCCGCTAGCCTATAAGTCGATGTATCATTGACTGGGCTAGCATTCTAGTCATTCATTGCACGAACATACTAGCTTTATTAGACAAGATCATAGACTGTAAAGAAACAATATAGTTTACATACCAAATGTCAATTTCCATTTATTACAAGTAATAAGAAAACGTAAATGCCTTACTTACCTATCAAGGAGGAAATTAGCAAGTTTGGCGTCTTCAATCGTCTCCATCTTTCAAAGGCATCCCCAGTAGAAATCTTCATTTTGTTCCTGGCTTTGTGATGAATGAGTTGAGAATCGTAAAGAGGGCTTTTAGATTTACCAAAGTCTGACATGTTTAGTAACTACCAGTGGCAGTAGCTCGATGAAGATGGCGGTGCGTAACTGGCAACCTGGATGTAACAACCTCACAGACTTTCTAATTGGTGAAACAGTGGAGGGCGGGGCATCGAAATGAAAACAACAAGATTTCGGGGCTGTAAAAGTAATTTTGAGCATATGCTGGCTGAACTACTGTTATCAGTTGTAGAGGTATTCGAAAAGAACATGATTTATTAATGCCTTTTGACATATCAGGGCCATTTAAAGGCCTACTGAAATGAATTTTTTTTATTTAAACGGGGATAGCAGATCTATTCTATGTGTCATACTTGATCATTTCGCGATATTGCCATATTTTTGCTGAAAGGATTTAGTATAGAACAACGACGATAAAGATTGCAACTTTGGGTATCTGATAAAAAAAAGGCTTGCCCCTACCGGAAGTAGCGTGACGTAGTCAGTTGAACATATACGCAAAGTTCCCTGTTGTTTACAATGATGGCCGCATGAAGTGAGAGAGATTCGGACCGAGAAAGCGACAATTTCCCCATTAATTTGAGCGAGGATGAAAGATTTGTGGATGAGTAAAGTGCAAGTGAAGGACTAGTGGGGAGTTGAAGCTATTCAGATAGGGAAGATGCTGTGAGAGCCGAGGGTGACCTGATATTCAGCTGGGAATGACTACAACAGTAAATAAACACAAGACATATATATACTCTATTAGCCACAACACAACCAGGCTTATATTTAATATGCCACAAATTAATCCTGCATAAAAACACCTGCGTGTTTGTTATGCTAGCTCCTAGCTCCTCTGCTAGCTCCTAGCTCCATAGAACACGCCAATACAATTCAAACACCTGATCAACACACACAATCACTCAGCCCAAAAGACCGTTTACCTAACCCAAGGTTCATAAAGCTTATATATTTTTAAAAAGTTACGTACGTGACGCGCACATACGGTCAAGTTATCGAATGTTTAGCAGCCAAGGCTGCATACTCACGGTACCTGATATTCAGCTGGGAATGACTACAACAGTAAATAAACACAAGACATATATATACTCTACTAGCCACAACACAACCAGGCTTATATTTAATATGCCACAAATTAATCCTGCATAATAACACCTGCGTGTTTGTTATGCTAGCTCCTAGCTCCTCTGCTAGCTCCTAGCTCCATAGAACACGCCAATACAATTCAAACATTTGATCAACACACACAATCACTCAGCCCAAAAGACCGTTCACCTAACCCAAGGTTCATAAAGCTTATATATTTTTAAAAAGTTACGTACGTGACGCGCACGTACGGTACGGTACGTGTTATGCTAGCTCCTAGCTCCTCTGCTAGCTCCTAGCTCCATAGAACACGCCAATACAATTCAAACACATGATCAACACACACAACCACTCAGCCCAAAAGACCGTTCACCTAACCCAAGGTTCATAAAGCTTATATATTTTAAAAAAGTTACGTACATACGCAAAAAAAAGCCAAAGCTGCATACTCACAGTAGCACGTCTGCGTCTTTGTCATCCAAATCAAAGTAATCCTGGTAAGAGTCTGTGTTGTCCCAGTTCTCTACAGGCGTCTGTGTATCCAAATCAAAAGTCCTCCTGGTTAGAGTCTCTGTTATCCGAGTTCTTCCATCTTGACTGCATCTTTCGGGAATGTAAACAAAGAAGCGCCGGCTGTGTACTGTTGTGGCTGACTACGTTCGAAAAATACGTCCATTTCGCACCGACAACTTTCTTCTTTGCTTGCTCGGCTTCCTTCTCCATAATGCAATGAACATGATTGAAACAGATTCACGAACACAGATGTCCAGAATACTGTGGAATTATGAAATGAAAACAGAGCTTTTTCGTATCGGCTTCAATGTGGAAGGCATACCCGTGTTCGCCGGGCAACGTCACACGCATACGTCATCCTCAGAGGCGTTTCGAACCGGAAGTTTAGCGGCAAATTTAAAATGTCACTTTATAAGTTAACCCGTCCGTATTGGCATGTGTTATAATGTTAAGATTTCATCATTGATATATAAACTATCAGACTGCGTGGTCGGTAGTAGTGGGTTTCAGTAGGCCTTTAATGATGACTTGATCTGAAAATCTTACATATGGCTCCTTTAAAGGTAAACGTAACTATCTTTCGGAATTTTGTCCATCATCCACAATCCTTATGTGAGACAAGAACACTCATGTCTTTCCCATTTCTGTGCGCTCTAGATAGTAAAAAAAAAACAGCTAGCATGAGGCGGCTAACAAAATAGGTAGTTGGAATTTGATCTAGTTTACCTATAAAGCTCTCTAAAAACATTTAAAAAAAACCTCGAACAAAGTTTTATATACAGTACATGGTGTAACAATGCAGTAACAAGCATATTCATGTAATATTTAATATTTACAGTACTTTGCTCATTTTAAACATTACCGCTACATATTTCCTGGGCAAATTGATTTCACAGAGCACATAGCAACAAACGCTACTTCAGTCAACAACAACCTAATCATGGCAGATGTCATGACGACTACTTTGGGACAAATGACCCGGCCATAGTGAAACACAAAGCCATTTTTGTCTGTATTATGTAGCGCTATTGCTAAACATTTTATTGACAAAGTGGGAACTTAACTAAACAGTGAATAAAAATGTCAGCTATCCCTGGGCTGCCGACTGATGGGATGGTTGTAGCTTTCAACACAAGACTTGTGCACCCGGTTGAGATGCTATATTCAGAATAATACTCAGATTGAAAATTCTGAGAACATATTTGCATCTTGCCTAGTCTTCCCAGCGATGACGTCGGGTCTAAGTTGAAAACAAGTATCCATCCATCCATCCATTTTCTACCGCTTATTCCCTTCGGGGTCGCGGGGGGCGCTGGAGCCTATCTCAGCTACAATCGGGCGGAAGGCGGGGTACACTCTGGACAAGTCGCCACCTCATCGCAGGGCCAACACAGATAGACAGACAACATTCACACTCACATTCACTACTTCAAAATTTTTCATTGGCATTGTGTGTAATTTCAAAGTTGACCAACTTCCCAGCTTATTGACACAACCTTCTACTTTACACGCTTGAGGCATGATTTATCACCAAGCATTAACTCAGAGGTGATTCAGCGGTAGAAGCAGCTCTAGTAGCTAGCTTACTTCTCACTAGTAGCCTGAGGCACTGTGAACAAGGCGCTGTGTCACTACACCAGAAAAGTAGTTCCTCTGTGTTTGCTCCTATAATAACTATAAATATAGCTTGGTTAAAGGCCTACTGAAACCCACTACTACCGACCACGCAGTCTGATAGTTTATATATCAATGATGAAATCTTAACATTGCAACACATGCCAATACGGGTTAGATTAGTTAAGTGCAATTTTAAATTTCCCGCAAAATATTCTGCTGAAAACGTCTCTGTATGATGTTTGCGCGTGACGTCACGGATTGTGCGGACATATTGGGACACCATTGTGGCCAGCTATTAAGTCGTCTGTTTTCATCTCAAAATTCCACAGTATTCTGGACATCTGTGTTGGTGAATCTTTTGCAATTTGTTTAATGAACAATGAAGACAGCAAATAAGAAAGCTGTAGGTGGGATCGGTGTATTAGCGGCTGGCTGCAGCAACACAACCAGGAGGACTTTGAGTTGGATAGCAGACGCGCTACCGTGAGTACAGCTTTGGCTTCCAAACATTTGATCGCTTGCCCGTCCGTGCGTGCCGCTATGTGCATGCCACGTACGTAACTTTGGGGAAATATGTGTGCTGTATGAACTTTACGGAGATGAACGGTACTTTGGGCTGTGGGATTGAGTGTGTTGTGCGGGTGTTTGATTTGTATTGGTGGGTTATATGGACGGGAGGGGGGAGGTGTTTGTTATGCGGATTAATTTGTGGCATATTAAATACAAGCCTGGTTGTGTTGTGGCTAATAGAGTATATATATGTCTTGTGTTTATTTACTGTTTTAGTCATTCCCAGCTGAATATCAGGTCCCACCCGCCTCTAACAGCATCTTCCCTATCTGAATCGCTTCCACTGCCCTCTAACCCTTCACTCTCACTTTCCTCATCCACAAATCTTTCATCCTCGCTCAAATTAATGGGGTAATCGTCGCTTTCTCGGTCCGAATCGCTCTCGCTGCTGCTGGCCATGATTGTAAACAATGTGCAGATGTGAGGAGCTCCACAACCTGTGACGTCACGCTACTTCCGGTACAGGCAAGGCTTTTTTATCAGCGACCAAAAATTGCAAACTTTATCGTCGATGTTCCCTACTAAATCCTTTCAGCAAAAATATGGCAATATCGTGAAATGATCAAGTATGACACATAGAATGGACCTGCTATCCCCTATTAAATAAGAACATTTCATTTCAGTAGGCCTTTAATATGCAGGTCACAGCATGTAAACGAAGCATTGTTGGCGTTGGATGTTTTGGAGAGTGCTTTATAGGTGAAATAGATAACTCCCCATTAGCTGCATTGTGAGTAAAAAACTTCCAGCACGAGGCGACTATTTAGAAGGCACATGTCACATAAGGATTGCAGATGATGGACAAAATTCCTTCAAAAAAGTGCCTTTTTAACCATTGCCTTCACATTTGATACAGAAAGGGCACAGAGAGCCTGCAGCAGCAGCAGTCATCCCGGGAATTAGGACAGTTCACTCGGACGCCTTCCAACCCGCTGGCAGCTTTGGAGCGAACAGTGAGACGAGCCTGTCGAATGGTGATCGATCAGCTCCTGCTGGACCTCAAGCCTTTCCTCACAGGCCTAGTGACGCGACCCTGGATGGTCCATGGCGATCCCGCTCCAAAACTCTGCCGCATCTTGGAGCGTCATCTGGAGCTGTACAGCCGTGTCCAAGCGCCCTGCAGACAGGTTACATGCTTACTCCAGTCATACCTCTACAGTCACTGCTTTGAGATGATACACCATTGTCTTTCAGAAGCTGTTAGGACTTAACTAAGGAAGGCCATTCTAACTTACTGCCACTTCCATTGCCTTATCAATCACATACGGTAATGTACACAGATGTATTTAAAAGTTCATAGGCTTACTAAGGCTGACTAAGAAAGAGAACGAAAGGACACTGGGCAGACAAAGCTCTGGAAGTGCCTAAGTCACGGCTGAGGCAGAAGGCCGAGGTGGGGTCCATAGCCACAGGGCGTGCAGGAGTTGGTTACATCTCAGGAAACAGGTTGGATAGGCCAAGGGCAAAGAACAACAACATCTTGTTCAAAGGAAGACTGAGTTAGCAGAATGTTAGGAATGGGGCATTGAAGTAAAAGATCACCTTGGCCCAGATCTGGAAAGAAGACTACCATCGCATCAGGTTTTTAGTCCAGACAACCTACCAAGTCCAATCAAGCCCCACTTCTGGAGAAAAACAGAGACGTCCTGTTGGCAGGCGCTATAGCTGGCGCCACAACCAGGTGCTTGTGACAGTTGCCACCAGAATAGCATCAACACCACCTATGGCTAGCATCAGGTTCCACAGAGCTGAAGAGAAGGCCAACAGTGAACTGCAGGAGTTGTCTGATGTCACTTCTGCCACTCACTGGCAACTAAAAGTGGATCTTGGCAAACAGCTGAAGTTCTCAGCCATGGTAACATCTTCATTGCTCTAACCAGACACGGTCATAATATATGATTCCGCAAAGCAGTTGATTGTCTGGAGCTCACAGTAAGCCCTCGGTAGAGCGTATAAATGAGAGTAATGAGAGGAAATGTGCCAAGTATTGGCAGCTGGTGGATGACAGCAGTAAGTAAGGCTGGAAAACTTACTGTGAAATTTTCATAATTGGCTGCTGAAGATTTGCAGGACGACCTGCTGCAAATGATCGAGTTGCTGGGCCTCACCGTGGAAGGAGAAAGAAAGGCCATCAGGGCTGCAATTGAAGCCACAGAGAGGCAAGGAAAACATTACTGATGTTATGTGCACATTCACAAGATGTTTCTTTCACCACTTGTACAGTGGTAATAGTATACAATCAGAGAAAAACTTATTTACCCCACTTTAGGTACAGTTTAAACAAAAATATACGCACAATTATATAGTATGTTGTGTAAATAATGCTAGCTAAAACTCTGACCCTTTAAGCTTGCACTGGACAGAAAACTGACAGTTGTGACTTTTGGCTTGTTGCCTGGCCCTCCTGTCTCTCAATCAGGGACACGGGTTTGAACAAAGCAGAGAATAGACCAGGTGGGTAACATGTAGACATATATATGTGTGCGCTGGGGATGTATTAAAATAGTTGCCTTATCGACAAACCTCATAGTCAAATCATCAGACATTAAACCTCCCTTGTCTTCAGGGTTTGTGTTGCAAGGACTCTCCAATTTTGAAGATGAATCATCAGGGCAGGAGCGCCCTTCCATCAGTTTGCTCGCCAGGAAGCCTCCCTCACTACGGCAACAATAATGATCCGTATGCAGGTTCACCTACGGAAACCTTGTTATGATATTTCATTCTAGTAGTCTTCTTGGCACTACTCCAGAACTGAAGCCAATCCTTGCAGTGCCAGTCCGAGGACCAAGGTTGCCAACAGCTTCATAACAGTCTGCTACCGGCTAAGCCAATGTATACCAGCCTGACTGATCGCTCACCTGTCAAACTCATTGCCGCTCGACCTCTCTGGAATCTGTTCTTATGCCTTGCCTGCTGTCTCTCTGCCAAAGCGTGGCGGCAGCTAGCATGCATGGATTATCTGCCTTGCTTCTGGTAATCAGACTCACAATTGAGACTTTTTACTACGTCATATTTTTCTTTTAAACAAAAGTAACAATTGGGGAAGTTCAGAGATCATTTTTGTCTGATGGGGAATTAGGTACATGCTAACTTAGTAGTATTATGTGTATCGCGTGGAGCACTTTGAACAACTTGACTGGTAGGTCTGAGCGCGCACCCCGAACATGCCCCGTTACCGCAAATGCTATTGCAGCACAGGTTGTGAAAAACGGGGCATATACCGGGATAAATCGAGATTTTTCCCGGGCGGTGCGCCAGGAAACTGCAGACCTCTGGAGGACAACAACATCTAGCGAGTGTAACATCTCCGGTGAGTTTTCACCGGAGGAGTTCACAGCTGCCCTCCAGTATACCAAACCAGGCAAGTCTGCTGGGCCTGACAACATCTGCCCAGAACTCGTGCTCCACGCTGCCCCTGCAATGAAGTCCTGGCTGAGAGTTTTCCTGTCTTCTTGCCTGCGCCAACTCCGGATCCCCAGGATTTGGAGAAGGGCCACTGTTGTCGCTATCCCCAAGCCGAACAAGCCAAAGGATGACGTAACGAGCTACAGACCAATCTCGTTGCTCTGCGTCCCCTTTAAAGTCCTCGAGCGCCTGATTCACGCCCGTGTCGAGCCCATCATAGACCCCCACCTCCCCCGGGAGCAGGCGGGTTTTCGACGTGGGAAGTCCACGGTGGATCAGGTCGCCCTCCTTACCCAGGACATCGAGGACTGCTTTGAGGCGAAAAAGAAGGCCGGTGCCGTCTTCATAGACCTGACTGCTGCCTATGACACAGTCTGGCACCGCGGCCTCACCTGCAAACTTCTCCGCCTGCTTCCAGACAGGCACATGGTCAAAATGATCATGGAGCTTGTCTGGAACCGCAGCTTTACTCTCACCACCAGTAACGGAGATAAAAGCAGGTTGCGGCGCCTGAAAAATGGCGTCCCCCAGGGATCTGTCCTGGCTCCCCTCCTGTATAACATCTATACATACGACCTGCCTGCCACAGTCTCACGGAGGTTCGCATACGCAGACGATCTCGCGCTGCTGCACTCCGACAGGGACTGGCAGGCCTTGGAGGGAACTCTAAGCCAGGACATGGAGACTTTAGTGGCTTACCTCCATAACTGGAGATTGAAGCTCAGCGAATCCAAGACGGTGACACAAGCTTTCCACCTATACAATTGGGAAGCGGATCGTGAGATCAGGTTCGAGGTGCGGAAGCCGGATGGGGCTTCCCTTACCCTATGCCGGCCTCGTCCTACACCTGAAGACCCTCGTCCTGACCCTAAATACCTTGGGGTCACCCTGGACAGGTCGCTCACTTTCCGTAAACACCTCTTGGCAACACGCAAGAAACTCAACACCCGCGTCTCACTGCTGAGACGGTTGGTCGGGTCCGGTTGGGGTGCCGGGGCAAGAACTCTGCGAACAGCAGCACTTGCCCTGGTCTACTCAACTGCTGAGTACTGCGCACCTGTCTGGGCGCGCAGTGCTCACTCTAAACAACTTGATGTCCCGATCAACGAAGCCTTGCGTGTTATCACTGGATGCCTGCGCCCCACCCCTGTGGAGCTACTGCCCATCTTAGCAGGCATCCAACCCGCTGAGCTTCGTCGCCAAGGTGCTGTAGCAACTCTGGCGGGCCGGGCAAACATGGATGAGAACCACCTGCTCCATGAAAGGCTCACACTCTCCTCAGAGCCAACGCCCCGCCTCCCCTCCAGAGACCCACTGGTACCAGCCGCCCTGAAGCTCCTGCAGCAATGCAGTGACAACAACATCAGGGCGGCTCACTGGGCGAATCACAAATGGAGCACGGACCTGGAGCATACCATCTCCTCCAGACTCCGTGACTTCATACCTGACACCGGCTCAATACCAGGCCTCTCACTACCACGAGTGGCCTGGGTGAGGCTTAACCGCCTCCGAACTGGTGTCGGTCGCTTTCGCTCAAACATGTTCCAGTGGGGCTTAGCACCTAACGCGACGTGTGAGTGTGGCGCGGAGGAGCAGACTGCCGACCACGTGATCCTGCGTTGCCCGATTTATCGTGCTCCTAATGGTTTGCGTGGCCTGGCGGACCTGGATGACTGCTCGGTGACCTGGCTCACTTCTGTGTGTCCTGACATATGAACGGGAGGGCCCCCCGGGCCTGGGGTGGTAAAAGGCATAGACCCTCGGCCTCAGGTCCGGGTGCCGGAAAACAGCTGCCCATACGATGAAGAAGAAGTATTATGTGTCATTTAAGAACTCTGCTCTCTTGTTGTTATAATAATGTTTTGTTCTCAAAACATTAGTAGTGTATTGAAGTTGTTGAACATAAACATTATGTGTCCAGATTTACAAACGTATAATAAGTGAAGTGAAGTGAATTATATTTATATAGCGCAGGGATGTCAAACATGCGGCCCGTGGGCCGGATCAGGCCCTCGAACAGGTTCAATCCGGCCCGCGAGATGAGTCAGTGTAAAATTGAGCTGCATTTTAAAATTAAATAAACTGTTTTTCTAAATGTGTCCACTGGATGTCGCAATAGCAATTCTGTTAGGCAAGCAAATTGTTTATATTGGGGCGAGCAAGTATACCAAGCAAGAGGTACACAGTAGCGGGGCTGGGACTCCTCCCCCCTGACCCAACACACAGGAGTAAAATAAACAATTGGTAACCCAACTTAAAATGCTGCATGAGACACATTGATATGGTTCTGTGAAAATTAGTTTCTTCTGTGAAAATTCAAAGAAAGTGAACAGTGGAAAGACAAATGAGGTAGTTGATACATAGAGGAGTTTTTATTTATGCTTTCTTATGTTTTTTGTTCAATACTACATGGGCTGTGACTTAAAGTTGAATTGCTTTGTAGATACACTGAGATTAAGTCTAAATTCATTTTGTTCTTCATGGAGTTTTTGAAACTGTACCATTTTTTCCCGCAGATTTTTCAACTAACTTGAATTGTTTTGTCAAGAGGATCATATGTGATATGTCCTTTTTTCAGAATGTGCTTGTTCTATTTTAGGCCAAAGTAAAACCAAGAAAACAATCTGAAGTTGCCGTAGTTGTATTTTAAAGTTATTATGCCATGATTTTACCAGTCCGGCCCACGTAGGAATAGATGGTTCTCCATGCGGCCCCTGAGCTAAAATGAGTTTGACACCCCTGATATAGCGCTTTTCTCTAGTGACTCAAAGTGCTTTACATAGTGAAACCCAATATCTAAGTTACATTTAAACCAGTGTTGCTGGCACTGGGAGAAGGTGGGTAAAGTGTCTTGCCCAAGGACACAACGGCAGTGACTAGGATGGCGGAGGTGGGGATCGAACCTGGAACCCTCACGTTGCTGGCACGGCCACTCTACCAACCGAGCTATACCGTAATACTTAACTTTATGATAGTGACACGTACACTTTATGATAGTGAGACGACTGGAGTCTAACAGTTAGCTAGTAATACAGTAACTCAAATGATTAAATAAGATTTGCTTCAACTCTTACTATTTTTATAAGTTCAAATAGCATAATGACAATAACAACGCCGTCTTATTGGAGATCTGCTCAATAAATAAAGCACAAAATAAATGTTGCCAATATTAAAACTAGGACTGTCAAAATAATGCGTTAACTATCATTTTTAATAACCGCACACAATTTTTTTAACCCTCGCGGGCGTGCCATAGCGGAAACTTGGCTGCATTTCACTTGCTACTGATGAGCCACAAGCAAGCAGAAATGGACAAAAGAAAGTCTACCTTATGGAAATATCAGGTTCAAAGCTATGGCAAGTTGTTCTCCCGACAAGAAAGGACTATTTTTTACTGTAAGAAGCGGCGACATCCCTGCAGCAAACACCTGCTGCGCACGTCGTTCTAAAGGTGGGTGGTGCTTCACTTCCGTGTTCAGATTACAGTTAAGGTGCAGTGATAACATAACATTTAGATTGTTACTGTGACTGATTTAGTAAGTAAGATGACATAAAAGCTCAACAGAAATAAAAGACGGTCGGCAGGATGTAGAAAGGAGACTTTTTTTTATTGCAAACAGTTGATCCGACATCAAAACATGTCAAGACACTTTCTCAAACCAATCACACACTTTTGCGGCTTCAAAATAAAAGCGCTACGCTATACATCCAGTTTAACAACGTTTAGGGTTTCTCCTTCATATTAGCCGCCACTCCTAACAAAATAAAGTAATATAATGTATTGTAGCGTCCAGAAGTAAACAAACAAAGTCTGACGCTATTTTTAGCTTTTATGGCCAAATTTCTTCTAACAACGGACCCAATTCCAACAAGTATTTCCTCCGTGCAAACCAGTCTGTCTCCGTGCTGGTGCTTCACTCCTAGACACACACTTGTTTGTTCTCCACCGACACGGTGTGTTCACAGACCATGAGAAAAATGACCACCATAACACACACTGGCTATACATAGTTTATTATTTGCGCACTATTGACTAATGAGGCACCGAAGATTTGGCCGGAAAAAGACGTACATTAATCACCGAAACAGTGCTCCCCAACCGATGTTGTGATGATGTAAGATACACGCACTGGGTTGTCTGGAGCGGAGGCAGCGTGTCCGCCATACTGAAAAAAATATCAACAACAATATTGTTTGTTTTATGTACTTGAAGGCTCCACTCAACTGTTGTTCTTCTAATAACGTAAAATATTTTTTATTAATTATTTTTTTAAACAGTATTGTTTGTTTTGATATACCGGGGAGGTTATAGGACGCTGCTGGGTTTTTTTCTTTTTTAATGTATGGATACTATAATTTGAATTCTGTACAAAAGGATATTGAAGCACTTTGAGCTTAAATAATTGACACTTTTAAACACTTTTCACCAAAGTAGTAAATGTAAAAGTACATGAATCACAGAAATTCATAGGTACCGTATCGACTACTGAAATTCTGGTATTGCGACAACTAGGGATGTCCGACAATGGCTTTTTGCCGATTTCCGATATTGTCCAACTCTTAATTACTGATACCGATATCAACCGATATTATACAGTGGAATTAACACATTATAATGCCTAATTTGGACAACCAGGTATAGTGAAGATAAGGTCTTTTTTTTTTTATTTAATAAAATAAAATAAGATAAATAAATTAAAAACATTTTCTTGAATAAAAAAGAAAGTAAAACAATATAAAAACAGTTACATAGAAACTAGTAATTAATGAAAATGAGTAAAATTAACTGTTAAAAGGTTAGTACTATTAGTGGACCGCAGCAGCATGCACAATCATGTGTGCTTACGGACTGTATCCCTTGCAGACTGTATTGTAACAGTATATATTTTTATATAATGTAGGAACCAGAATATTAATAACAGAAAGAAACAACCCTTTTGTGTGAATGAGTGTAATTGGGGAGGGAGGTTTTTTGGGTTGGTGTCCTAATTGTAAGTGTATCTTGTGTTTTTTATGTTGATTTAATTAAAAAAATTAAAATAAAAAGATACCGATAATAACAAAAACCGACACCGATAATTTCTGATATTACATTTTAAAGCATGTATCTCTAGCGACAACCATAACTACTTAAAGGCCTACTGAAACCCACTACTACCGACCACGCAGTCTGATAGTTTATATATCAATGATGAAATCTTAACATTGCAACACATTCCAATACAGCCGAGTTAACTTATAAAGTGCAATTTTACATTTCCCGGCAAACTTCCGGCTGAAAACTTTTCGATATGAAGACGTTTGCGCGTGACGTCAACTGTTGAAGCGGAAGTATTCGGAGCCCATTGAATCCAATACAAAAAGCTCTGTTTTCATCTCAAAATTCCACAGTATTCTGGACATCTGTGTTGGTGAATCTTTTGCAATTTGTTTAATGAACAATGGAGACTGCAAAGAAGAAAGTTGTAGGTGGGATCGGTGTATTAGCAGCGGACTACAGCAACACAACCAGGAGGACTTTGAGGTGGATAGCAGACGCGCTAGCCGAACGACCCCACCTTGACTTCCTCCGTCTCCGGGCCGCTGACCGCATCTGTGATCGGGTGAAGTCCTTCGTCGTACCGTCGATCGCTGGAACGCAGGTGAGCATGGGTCGTGATGAGCAGATGAGAGCTGGCGTAGGTGCAGAGCTAATGTTTTTAGCATAGCTCTGTTGAGGTTTCGTAGCCAAGTTAGCTTCAATGGCGTCGTTAGCAACAGCATTGCTAAGCTTCACCAAGCTGGAAAGCATTAACCGTGTAGTTACATGTCCAGAGTTTGGTAGTATTGTTGATTTTATGTCTATCCTTCCAGTCAGGGGCGTATTTGTTTTGTTTCTATATGCAGTTAAGCCAGATGCTATCACGTTAGCTCAGTGGCTAAAGTGCTTCACCGATGTATTGTAGTGGAGATAAAAGTCACTGTGAATGTTCATTTCGCGTTCTCGACTCTCATTTTCAAGAGGATGTAGTATCCGAGGTGGTTTAAAATACAAATCCGTGATCCACAATAGAAAAAGGAGAGTGTGGAATCCAATGAGCCCTTGTACCTAAGTTACGGTCAGAGCGAAAAAAGATACGTCCTGCACTGCACGCTAGTCCTTCACTTTCACGTTCCTCATCCACGAATCTTTCATCCTCGCTCAAATTAATGGGGTAATCGTCGCTTTCTTGGTCAGAATCTCTCTCGCTGCATTGAAAACAATAGGAAAATGTGAGCAGTCCTTCCTCCGGTGACGTCACGCTACTTCCGGTAAGGGCAAGGCTTTTTTTTATCAGAGACCAAAAGTTGCGAACTTTATCGTCGTTGTTCTATACTAAATCCTTTCAGCAAAAATATGGCAATATCGCGAAATGATCAAGTATGACACATAGAATGGATTTGCTATCCCCGTTTAAATAAAACAATTTCATTTCAGTATGCCTTTAAAACTGCTGTAGTTTGTATTACATTCTATTGTATTTTTTAAACAATGTATATTTTGTAAAAGCTTGTTGTTTTTTTTAAAAGGCATATTTTCAAGTTAAAATTGTAATGCTCCTCTCTGAGCTGCCACCTTACCGTGGTAGAGGAGTTTGCGTGTCCCAATGATCCTAGGAGCTATGTTGTCCGGGGGCTTTATGCCCCCTGGTAGGGTCTCCCAAGACAAACTCAGAGCCTGCATGTTGGAGTTCAACCCGGTGGACGAGAGGGTAGCTTCCCTCCGCCTTCGGGTGGGGGAACGGGTCCTGACTGTGGTTTGCGCTTACGCGCCAAACCGCAGCTCAGAGTACCCACCCTTTTTGGATTCACTCGAGGGAGTACTTGAGAGTGCTCCCCCGGGTGATTCCCTCGTTCTACTGGGGGACTTCAATGCTCATGTTGGCAGCGACAGTGAAACCTGGAGAGGCGTGATTGGGAAGAATGGCTGCCCGGATCTGAACCCGAGCGGTGTTTTGTTATTGGACTTTTGTGCCCGTCACAGATTGTCCATAACAAACACCATGTTCAAACATAAGGGTGTCCATATGTGCACTTGGCACCAGGGCACCCTAGGCCGCAGTTCCATGATCGACTTTGTAGTTGTGTCGTCGGATTTGCGGCCTCATGTTTTGGACACTCTGGTGAAGAGAGGGGCGGAGCTTTCTACCAATCACCACCTGGTGGTGAGTTGGCTGCGATGGTGGGGGAGGATGCCGGACAGACCTGGCAGGCCCAAACGCATTGTGAGGGTTTGCTGGGAACGTCTGGCAGAGTCTCCTGTCAGAGAGAGTTTCAATTCCCACCTCCGGAAGAACTTTGAACATGTCACGAGGGAGGTGCTGGACATTGAGTCCGAATGGACCATGTTCCGCACCTCTATTGTCGAGGCGGCTGATTGGAGCTGTGGCCCCAAGGTAGTTGGTGCCTGTCGTGGCGGTAATCCTAGAACCCGTTGGTGGACACCGGCGGTGAGGGATGCCGTCAAGCTGAAGAAGGAGTCCTATCGGGTTCTTTTGGCTCATAGGACTCCTGAGGCAGCGGACAGGTACCGACAGGCCAAGCGGTGTGCGGCTTCGGCGGTCGCGGAGGCAAAAACTCGGACATGGGAGGAGTTCGGGGAAGCCATGGAAAACGACTTCCGGACGGCTTCGAAGCGATTCTGGACCGCCATCCGCCGCCTCAGGAAGGGGAAGCAGTGCACTATCAACACAGTGTATGGTGAGGATGGTGTTCTGCTGACCTCGACTGCGGATGTTGTGGATCGGTGGAGGGAATACTTCGAAGACCTCCTCAATCCCACCAACACGTCTTCCTATGAGGAAGCAGTGCCTGGGGAATCTGTGGTGGGCTCTCCTATTTCTGGGGCTGAGGTTGCTGAGGTAGTTAAAAAGCTCCTCTGTGGCAAGGCCCCGGGGGTGGATGAGAGCCGCCCGGAGTTCCTTAAGGCTCTGGATGCTGTGGGGCTGTCTTGGTTGACAAGACTCTGCAGCATCGCGTGGACATCGGGGGCGGTACCTCTGGATTGGCAGACCGGGGTGGTGGTTCCTCTCTTTAAGAAAGGGAACCGGAGGGTGTGTTCTCACTATCGTGGGATCACACTCCTCAGCCTTCCCGGTAAGGTCTATTCAGGTGTGCTGGAGAGGAGGCTACGCCGGATAGTCAAACCTCGGATTCAGGAGGAACAGTGTGGTTTTCGTCCTGGTCGTGGAACTGTGGACCAGCTCTATACTCTCGGCAGGGTCCTTGAGGGTGCATGGGAGTTTGCCCAACCAGTCTACATTTGTTTTGTGGACTTGGAGAAGGCATTCGACCGTGTCCCTCGGGAAGTCCTGTGGGGAGTGCTCAGAGAGTATGGGGTATCGGACTGTCTGATTGTGGCGGTCCGCTCCCTGTATGATCAGTGCCAGAGTTTGGTCCGCATTGCCGGCAGTAAGTCGGACACGTTTCCAGTGAGGGTTGGACTCCGCCAAGGCTGCCCTTTGTCACCGATTCTGTTCATAACTTTTATGGACAGAATTTCTAGGCGCAGTCAAGGCGTTGAGGGGATCTGGTTTGGTGGCTGCAGGATTAGGTCCCTGCTTTTTGCAGATGATGTGGTCCTGATGGCTTCATCTGGCCAGGATCTTCAGCTCTCGCTGGATCGGTTCGCAGCTGAGTGTGAAGCGACTGGGATGAGAATCAGCACCTCCAAGTCCGAGTCCATGGTTCTCGCCCGGAAAAGGGTGGAGTGCCATCTCCGGGTTGCGGAGGAGACCCTGCCCCAAGTGGAGGAGTTCAAGTACCTCGGAGTCTTGTTAACGAGTGAGGGAAGAGTGGATCGTGAGATCGACAGGCGGATCGGTGCGGCGTCTTCAGTAATGCGGACGCTGTATCGATCCGTTGTGGTGAAGAAGGAGCTGAGCCGGAAGGCAAAGCTCTCAATTTACCGGTCGATCTACGTTCCCATCCTCACCTATGGTCATGAGCTTTGGGTTATGACCGAAAGGACAAGATCACGGGTACAAGCGGCCGAAATGAGTTTCCTCCGCCGGGTGGCGGGGCTCTCACTTAGAGATAGAGTGAGAAGCTCTGCCATCCGGGGGGAGCTCAAAGTAAAGCCGCTGCTCCTCCACATCGAGAGGAGCCAGATGAGGTGGTTCGGGCATCTGGTCAGGATGCCACCCGAACGCCTCCCTAGGGAGGTGTTTAGGGCACGTCCGACCGGTAGGAGGCCACGGGGAAGACCCAGGACACGTTGGGAAGACTATGTCTCCCGGCTGGCCTGGGAACGCCTCGGGATCCCCCGGGAGGAGCTGGACCAAGTGGCTGGGGAGAGGGAAGTCTGGGCTTCCCTGCTTAAGCTGCTGCCCCCGCGACCCGACCTCGGATAAGCGGAAGAAAATTGTGATGTTTTTTTTGGGGGGTGGGGGGGCAAGCACTGATTTAATAGATTTTAAGTTATTTCAATGGTTGACGCTGTTTTGGAAAACACGTTTTTCAACTTATGAGCTGCGTTTCAGAACCAATTAAACTACTGTACTGTATCTGTACTGTAATAAATGGTGTTGCTGAAATGTGTGATCGAGTCATATAATGACACAGACATGTGTGTGTTTGCAGCGTCTTCAGGAGGAGGCCCAGTGGTTGATGGTGGTGGAATATGTCAAAGCACTGATGCAGAAGAGGCTGCTGTGTCGCAGTGCTGACGAGAGGAGAAAGTTCGCTCAGCAGATGGTGAAGGACGACCAGCAGTTCAGACAACTTTTCCTTGGCCTGGTCAGTTTATTGGTCACCTTATGTCCATTCTTCATCGTGATTCAGCTTCACTTTCATCTTTTCGAAGTCATATTTGCAATGTTGTTATTCTGGGTTGCTGTCACACACAACAGCATAATTGTTGTACTCCCTGCGGTCTATTGTGCTAAGCAGGGACGTGCACATGATTATAGAGGGGCAGGGGCTCAAAGTCAGAAAAGGGCAGGACTTTTTTTTTTGGTCCTTTACACAATATGGAAATTAATGTAAAATTAAATTTGCTAATAAGAAGCTAACTACTTAGCTGTGTGTCCTTGTAGGTAAAAGGTATTGCCATTTCTTTTGTGTCAACAAATTATTGTCATAATGAGTTAATTCGCATTATCATAGGCTTGGAAGACATGAAAAGCAACAAAACACTAGTTTATTATTAGGCTATTTATTGTTAAAGATAAGCACTTTAATATTGAACATTAAACAGTGCAACATGAACTTTGAAAAAAAAATACCAAATTAAATACCCAAATAGAAAAAACTTCAATGTGAAAATCTGTCCTTCTTCCCTTAACATGATGAGAACACCATCAAGTTGTAACGTATGGTCTTTCTCACTTTCTCATGTGATCCGCCGTAAACACTGCATTTTATTTTGAAAATTAACCCGGTGTTTTATTTTGTATTTTGTACACTACTTCCTGTCCCGCATGAGCCGTTCTGCTCTTTGCGGAATTGATGTGCCGTGCTCAATCGATGCGCCGTGCTCCGACGTCCGGCAAAAACAGAAGCTGACACATTGAATAATAGAATAATACAGCGTTTTTCTGAAATATTACCCATATTAGATGCTGAATAAGTGGACGGCGACTAGACCATAACTCACAGGTTCAAGTTGCATACTTGCCAACCCTCCCGTTTTTACCGGGAGACTCCCGGTATTCAGCGCCTCTCCCGATAACCTCCCGGCAGAAATTTTCTCCCGACAAACTCCCGGTATTCAGCCGGAGCTGGAGGGGGCGTGGCCTCCAGCGGACCTGAGTGGGGACAGCCTGTTCTCACGTCCGCTTTCCCACAATATAAACAGCTTGCCTGCCCAATGACGTCATAACTGTAGAATGATCGAGGGCGAGTTCTTGGTTTCTTATGTGGGTTTATTGTTAGGCAGTTTCATTAACGTCCTCCCAGCGCGGTAACAACACACAACAACAGCAGTCACGTTTAGTCTACCGTAAAGCAGTTTGTCTGCCGTAAACAGCAATGTTGTGTTGTGACACATTTAAACAGGACAATACTGCCATCTACTGGATAGCCTCCAGCACACTGAAATTCAAGTGTTTCTTTTATTTATATGTATAATAAAATAAATATATATATATATATATATATTTATATATATATATATATATATATATATATGAAATACTTGAGTTGGTGAATTCTAGCTTAAATATATTCCCCTCTTAACCACACCCCAGCCACGCCCCCACCCCCCACCTCCCGGTATCGGAGGTCTCAAGGTTGGCAAGTATGTCAAGTTGCTCCACTGTCACGTCTCCTCAGGGGCGCAGTTGGCTCTCTCTCCTCCCACTTACTCACTCACTCGCCCTCTCTCTCTCTCTCTGGCGGAAGCGGCAGGCTCAAACAACCCGGTATAACAAGAAAACGTGGAGTTTTTGTACCGCTGTTTTTTTTTGCATCCCTGACAGGAATTTATTAATGTTGTTTAAAGAAAAAAAAAGAAAAAAAACACACACACAGGCAGAGGGCACTTTTAGGACGAGGCAAAAAAGGGCAGGGGCTCAAGCACCCATAGGGTCCGATGTGTGCACGTGCCTGGTGCTAAGCCTTCTGGGTAATGTAGTATAGAAACATTTACTTCCTAGTTTACATGTATCTATATATTTATTTAACATTTATTTATCCAGAGTAGCAAAAAGGCAGCATTTATATGTTAGAGATGTTTAAATAAATAAACATTTCTAAAACAAATACAAAAATTAAAATTAAAAATGAATAAATATATCAAAATACTTTTTATTTTATTTTATTATTATGAAGTGTGTGAATGTGAGTGTGAATGTTGTCTGTCTATCTGTGTTGACCCTGCGAATGGATGGATGGATGGATTAAGTATTATAAATTGATTATTTAAAAACGATAACATTAAAATATGTTAAAAGTAAAAACTAAAACTACACAAAAAAAACCTTTTCTTTTTATGTTATTATCAATAATGTATTATTCTAAAATAATAATAAAAAATAATAACAGTAATGGATTTGGATTTATATAGCGCTTTTTGACTCAAAACTGTTACACTGAGAACACATAATTCTTACATGGTAGTAAGCTACAGTTGTAGCTACAGTTGCCTTGGGTTGGACAAAAAAAAGAGAAACAACATCTGAATACATTTTTTTTTCCTTTTTTTAAATATATATATTTTTATTTTTTTTAGAAATAATAATAATAATAACAATAATAGTGAACGTGTCGACAGCTTTTGCTCTTGTACTGAACACTTTTTCTTGAAACTCCATGCCATGGTGATTTGTAAAGTATATGTGATAGTGCTAACAATATCATAGCAAAGGTTTTTTACTCCTCTTTTTGTCTTGTACAAACAATTTTAGCTGTGGACTGTTTTTGTAATTACAACTAAAATCTGGACAATTGTGCCTGTCATCTGGGATTTGTAATCATTTGTGCTTTACATTCATGTCCGACTTAAGCCATCTGACTTTTGATCTTATATCCTTGAAGGAAAGTGATGGGTTAGCACCTGAAGTCAACCCGATGGCTGTACTCCCAGTCTTGGCTGACATCATCCGACTCAAAGACCCCAGCATGCTCCCTCTAGTGGTGTCCGGACTTGCAAGCACATATCCTGACATCAGGTTAGCAAAAATTGTTTCCAATCAGCCATGACTGAATAACTGTGGCTATTAATATACTGTATGTATGTATGTATTTACAAAACCCAAAACCAGTGAAATTGGCATATTGTGTAATTCGTAAATGAAAACAGAATACAATGATTTGCAAATCCTTTTCAACTTATATTCAATTGAATAGACTGCAAAGACTAGATATTTAATGTTCGAACTGAGAAACTTCTTTTTTTTTTTGCAAAAAATCATTAACTTAGAATTTATTGGCAGCAACACATTGCAAAAAAGTTGGCACAGGGGCATTTTTACCACTGTGTTACATGGCCTTTCCTTTTAACAACACTCAGTAAACGTTTGGGAACTGAGGAGACCAATTTTTGAAACTTTTCAGGTGGAATTCTTTCCCAATCTTGCTTGATGTACAGCTTAAGTTGTTCAACAGTCCGGGGTCTCCGTTGTGGTATTTTAGGCTTCATATTGCGCCACACATTTTCAATGGGATACAGGTCTTGGCTACAGGCAGGCCGGTCTAGTACCTGCACTCTTTTACTGTGAAGCCACGTTGTTGTAACACGTGGCTTGGCATTGTCTTGCTGAAATAAGTAGGAGCGTCCAAGATAACGTTGCTTGGATGGCAACATATGTTGCTCCAAAACCTGTATGTACCTTTCAGCATTAATGGTGCCTTCACAGATGTGTAAGTTACCCATGCCTTGGGTAACTCACAGATGCTGGCTTTTGAACTTTGCGTCTATAATAATCCGGATTGTGCTTTTCCTCTTTGATGTCCCCAGTTTCCAAAAACAATTTGAAATGTGGACTCGTCAGACCACAAAACACTTTTACACTTTGCATCAGTCCATCTTAGATGAGCTCTGGCCCAGCAAAGCCGGCGGTGTTTCTGGGTGTTGTTGATAAATGGCTTTCGCTTTGCATAGTAGAGTTTTAACTTGCACTTACAGATGTAGCGACCAACTGTAGTTACTGACAGTGGTTTTCTGAAGTGTTCCTGAGCCCATGTGGTGATATCCTTTACACACTGATGTCGCTTGTTGATGCAGTAACGCCTGATGGATCAAAGGTCACCAGCATGCTGCTTACGTGCGGTGATTTCTCCAGATTCTCTGAACCTTTTGATGATATTACGGACCGTAGATGGTGAAATCCCTAAATTCCTTGCAATAGCTCGTTGAGAAATGTTGTTCTTAAACTGTTGGACAATTTGCTCACGCATTTGTTCACAAAGTGGTGACCCTCGCCCCATCCTTGTTTGTGAATGACTGAGCATTTCATGGAAGCTGTTTTTATACCCAATCATGGCACCCATCTGTTCCCAATTAGCCTGTTCACCTGTGGGATGTTCCAAATAAGTGTTTGATGAGCATTCCTCAACTTTCTCAGTCTTTTTTGCCACTTGTGCCAGCTTTTTTGAAACATGTTGCAGGCATCAAATTCCAAATGAGCTAATATTTGCAAAAAATAACAACGTTTCTCAGTTCGGACGTTAAGTATCTTGTCTTAAAGTACCACTGACACACACACTAGGTGTGGTGAAATTACTCTCTGCGTTTGACCCCTTGTTCCACCCCCTGGGAGGTGAGGGGAGCAGTGATCAGCAGCGGTGGCCGCGCTCGGGAATTATTTTGGTGATTTAACCCTCAATTCCAACCCTTGATGCTGAGTGCCAAGCAGGGAAATATTGGGTCGCATTTTTACAGTCTTTTGTATGACTTGGCCGGGGTTTGAACTCACGACTTACCGATCTCAGGGCGGACACTCTAACCACAAAGTTCCATTCCGTAGAACATATTTTGCCCAGACTGCCTTTTCAATAAAAGGACCACAACTATGGAACTCTCTACCTGACACTTTGAAAAGTATACCTGCACTTGTCACTTTCAAAAAACAAACAAAATTATGGCTAGTTGAGCAACAATCGTGTTCCCGTGTTTAGTTTTTACTAATTTTTACTAATTGGTTTTTATCTAGTCTGCACTTTGTCTGTGTTATTGGCTTTTATCTAGTTTGCACTTTGTCTGTATTATTTCTATTATCATTATTATCGACTCATCTTTGCCTTATTTTATTTTTTATTTTCCTATTTTAATGATGTTGGATCTGTGTTGTTGTTGGGGACAAGTGTTGTAAATTAGCTTTGGCTACAAACACTATGATGCATACATTGGATAACTGTTTCAGATGTCTACGTTTTTGTATGTGTCCCTATTTCAAATAAACCTCTATAATAATAATTTAAAAAAGCCACTGACCAGGTTCTTTGCAATCTATTCAATTGAATATAAGTTGAAAAGGATTTGCAAATCATTGTATTCAGCTTTTTATTTACGATTTACACAAGGTGCCAACTTCACTGGTTTTTTAGTTTTTATGTTATATATGTGTACATATATATATGTGTGTGTGTGTGTGTGTGTGTGTGTGTGTGTGTGTGTGTGTGTGTGTGTGTGTGTGTGTGTGTGTGTGTGTGTGTGTGTGTGTGTGTGTGTGTGTGTGTGTGTGTGTGTGTGTGTGTACTGTATAT
This sequence comes from Entelurus aequoreus, assembly GCF_033978785.1. NCBI lineage: Eukaryota > Metazoa > Chordata > Actinopteri > Syngnathiformes > Syngnathidae > Entelurus > Entelurus aequoreus. The sequence goes on from NC_084746.1 coordinate 22,216,162, forward strand.
ATAAGCATACATATTTCCCAGCATTATATATACAGCATTATTCACATGTGAATAATATAAATACAGTATATGTAAGTCTATATACACATTTACATACATATATGTGCAAATATGTCTTTATTTACCTATACATATAATATATGTATATATAGTGCTTCAGTGAGTCACGAGTCATTCATGCTATTGATTGATCAGTATTTACACAAGGAATACATTTTATACTGTACAACCCGTTTATGTCGACGCCCCTCAGACTGGCTGCTTCTCGTTGACATAAATGGTGGTGACATAACCAAGACCAACCTACTTATGTAAACCTGTTTAGTTCGTGAAAAGCAACGTTTTCAACTTGGAGTGTCCTGATACAAGTTTTTCACTTACGATACGTTTCTGATATTGGCACCTCGACTATTGGCCGATACGGAAAATGATCAATACAATAACAGCAAGAATCATACATTTTGTACTTGTATCAGAATGTTAGAAAATGATTGATCAAGTGGAATTGGTCAGAGAGCAATGATATGATAGGTAGGAAAAACACTAAACTATTTAATATTTACCGTCTGGAATGGACTTATGCTGTCTTTAAATTGAAGTGAAGATGTCTTGTTTTTTAGCAACACCAAGTGGCCATGAAGTTAAGCTCATGACGCAGTAAGTTGAATGAAGCGGACACGTTTGCTAATGGATACTTTCTAATCTGCTTCTACCTTTGAGACTTTGTATGTTTATGTAGTATACAACTATAATTATTTGATACTTGTATATGTTGTTTAATAAAGGACACTTATTACATATGTCTAGTTTGAGTCTTATTGTGTGCTTAGATGTTGTGTAGCTGCTAGCTTCATTTAGCCAAGCATGTCTACCTTTTGTATATGACTAGACTAAAATACAAGAAAAGACCAACATTATGTGTTTTTTTGGAGGACATTTAGATGTTAACTGGCTGTCCAGCTTTGCACAAGTAAACACTGCAGGACTGCTTGTATTGGAGATCATATCACACATTTTACATGCAAGCACATATCATCCTATACTTGTTTTGTTGTTTTTTGATGATATCGCATCGATATCTCATATAAATATCAAATCGGGACACCCCTCTTTCCAACCAACCGCAGTTTGTCTTCTTCTCTTCACTCGATGCATTAATGTTTTACACCTCATGGGAGCAACTATCTAATACTGTACATCATTTGAAAGAACCGCAGCACATTTATATTTTTAAATATGAAAAACTAAAAAAGTCATGAATGACCTTTTTACCAGCGCAAACAATAACTTGAATCTTTCCTATAATATACCCCCATTATTTATTATTTACCTTTTACTTTTAAAATTCGATCTCAATTCTGTACACTGCAGATGGAATTTTAATTTTCCTGAGGGAACTCTCCTGAAGGAATCAATAAAATACTATCTATCTATCTATCTATCTATCTATCTATCTATCTATCTATCTATCTATCTATCTATCTATCTATCTATCTATCTAATGCAGGGATCAGCAACCCGCAGCTCTCAAGACCGCATGCGGCTCTTTAGTGCCGCCCTAGTGGCTCCCTGGAGCATTTTTAAAAAAGGATTGAAAATGGAAAAAGACGGGGGGAAATGTTTTTTCTTGTTTTAGTATGTTTTTTATTTGAGGACAAACATGACACAAACCTTCCCAATTGTCAGAAAGCCCACTGCTTAATATGTTTGTGTGTATGCTTCACTGATGAGAGTATTTGGTAAACATCGTTTTGTCCTACTAATTCCGGCGGTTCTTGAACTCACCATAGTGTGGACTGTGACGCAACAGTTTGTTTACATGTAAAATCTTCCACTCCTTCTTTGTTTAATTTTGTCCACCAAACGTTTTATCCTGTGTGTGAATGCACAAAGGTGCGCTTTGTTGATGTTATTGACTTGTGTGGAGTGCTAATCAGGCATATTTGGTCAGTGCATGACTGCAAGCTAATCAATGCTAACAAGCTATAGGCTAGCTGAATCAATCAATCAATCAATGTTTATTTATATAGCCCTAAATCACAAGTGTCAATGTACATATTGCATCATTATGCCTCTTTTGTAGGTATATTTGAGCTAATTGAGTTTCCTTTACTTATGTCCTCTTTGTATATCAGTTATATTTGCATGTCTCATTACACATTATCTATATGTAATATTGGCTGCATTTCTGATAGTTGTTTGTGTGCCATGTTGTTCCAGACCACAGCAAACGTTACCTAGCTTGCCAAAGATTGTAATAAATCCATGAGAAGAAGACAGCCTACCGTTTCCTTTAACTTGGACACACACATACCTTTGGCCATTAAAGGGCCAGTAATTTCCAGGAGTTATCTCACCTTCTGAGTAGCCTCTGATTTACTAATGTTTTCTAATGTTGTAAAAATGTGTAGAATAAATATTATATTTTAAAATTTCTGTCAACAAAGATTTGCTTCAGCCTGTGACATATAGACATTTTGATAGTAGACTAATATAACTAATACATACACTTTCTGTAGACACTTACTGTTCATCATGTGTTGTCTTCATTATAACACTCATATAAGACTTTTAAAGTCATTCTGATAGTAGGCTATTAAAACTAAAAAAGACATTTACGTCATGTGTTGCCTTCATTATAACACTTATATACAACTTTTTTATTTTTTGCGGCTCAAGACAGTTTTTTTTTTGTTGTATTTTTGGTCCAATATGGCTTTTTCAAAGTTTTGGATTGCCGACCCCTGCTCTAATTGTGAATACAGTATTTGACAAACAATTTCCAAAAATAGCCTAATATGATTGATTAATTTTGTTCTCTGCAACATTGCAGTGAAGAGCAAGTGTCTGTGCTGCTGGACATACGAGGGGACATCTCCAGGGACATCAGAGGCTCAGTGCTGAACCTGCTCGAGCAGAGCGCCAACCCTCTGCCAGTCGGATACCGGCCTATCTTCATAGACATCCTGGTGCCTCCTTCAAGCATGGCCTTCTGCTTGCCCTCCACCAAGTGTGCATGAAATCAGATAGTTAAGTTAAAGTTAAAGTACCAATGATCCTCTTAAATGTGTCTTAAAAACATTGCATTAATGACCTTTCACCTCATTTCTGAATCTAATCTATTTTAGTCCATTTTAGAAACAAAATATTTATTAGTGTTTCCCACAGGACTACAAAGTATTTGTGGGGGTCTAATGTGATTGTGTCCTTTGCATATTCGCTATGACACATGTGCATGCCATTTAAAAAAACAAAAAAAACAGACTATCTTTTGCTTGGAAGTTTACTTCTGACTTATTTTTAAATTATTGTTTTCGTATGATATTTTATAATTTTATCTGACAGAGCTGCTTGTATGTTTTGACAACAATGACAAGAAAGCGCTAAAACATACCGGTGTAGTGAGTTTATATTATTCACCCAAGGAACTTTAGTTATTAGAGTTCCGGTCGGACGGTTTTTCACGGGACACTTTTTCACGGGACACTTTTCCGGTGTTGTTGTTTCCGGATGATGAGATGCTGCTCCGTTATTGATTTAAGTAAAGTCTGAATGTCATTAAAACAGTTAGCTCCATCTTTTGACACTTCTTCCACTCCAGTCCTTGCACGCTACACCGCTACAACAAAGATGACGGGGGGAAGACGCTGCCGAAGGTGAGCCACCTAAATAAGACTGCCCACAAAACGACGCATCCTGAAACAACTGTTAGAAAGCGGCTTGAAGATGATCTGTAAAACATAATCTATGCAACATTTTGACCAAAGAACCACCATTAGATGTTATGTAGACCACAACGAAGTGTTTTCCATTTAGAAAAAAAAAAATATATATATATATATGTCGTACACATGCACCTAGGGATAGGTTGATTGGCAACACTAAATTGGCCATAGTGTGTGAATGTGAGTGTGAATGTTGTCTGTCTATCTGTGTTGGCCCTGTGATGAGGTGGCGACTTGTCCAGGGTGTACCCCTGACCTCAGAGACTTTGTCGGGGTGCACATTTTTAAAAGGTCAGAAATACATTATATTGTGGGGCTAATCCGTTAAGCGATTTAAAAACAAAAAATAACATTTTAAAATAAATTCGAAAATGAACTGGGAGCAATAGGGATACTAAAATAGGGGTAATGTGTTAATGCTTTTTAGTGCCAGTTAAAAGGCGAACCGCAGCATTTTGGACAAGCTGCAATCGAGCGATTGAGGCCTGCTTCATTCCAACGTAGAGGGAGTTGCAGTAGTCCAAACGTGATAAAATAAAAGTATGGATTACCCGCTCAAAGTGGTTAAAAGATAACACTGATTGAAATTTTGCTAAAAGTCTTACATGATAAAAACTAAATTGTACAACAGAGTTAATCTGATGTTCCAATTTAAGATTATTGTCAAATTTAAAACCAAGATTTGTGGCTGTGGGTTTCAAATAATGCATCAGGTGGTCCAGGTCACTAGGAGGAGCATTCTGTTTTACTTTTGAGTCGAATAAAATAGTTTCCGTCTTCTTCTCATTTAAATTTAAAAAGTTTACCGCCAACCATTCTTTTTATGTCCTCAAGACAATTTAAAAGTGATTTTAAACATGTGTCATGTGTCATCCGAATAAAGATGATATGATATATTATATATTTTTTAAATGTGTTGAATGGGCAGGATGTACACTGAAAACAGGATTGGTCCTAGGATTGAACCCTGAGGCCGAAGCCAAATCATCAATTTGGATTTTTAAAAGTTCTGTTTGTCAGATATGACCTGAACCATTTTAAGGGTGTGCCTCTTAAACCCACACATTATTCTAAGCGACTAATGGGAGTTGTGTGATCCACTGTGTCGATTGCAGCAGTTAGATCTAGGAGAAATAAAATGGCAGAATCGCCAGAATCAGTGGATGTTAAAAGGTTGTTAAAAACCTTTAAAAGTGCAGATTCGGTGCTATGAAAGGCTTTAAAACCGGACTGAAAAACTTCAAGAATAGCGTGCATATCAAGATAAGATTGTAATTGTAGAAGCACAGCTCTCTCTAAAATCTTTGAAATAAAAGGAAGCTTCGAAATGTGTGTAAAATTTGATAAAATAGACCGATCTAAATTTGGCTTCTTTAGCAGAGGTTCCACAACAGCTTGCTTAAAATAATTTGGGACAGTCCATTTAGAGATAACCGCTCAATAGCTCAAAAATGAAACATCTTTGAAGCACAAATAGTACTTCTTTATGACCATAGTAACGGAGACAATGAGTTACAAGCTCATTTTCAGCGATACAGTCTGTGATCCGGGCAGGAAACCTGACAATAGGCTTTTTAAACAGCCGAGGCTCCGACGACTACTTAGGGACCGTCGAAAAAGAGTAACTCCTGACAATAAAATACATACTAAAAATAATAAAAATCCAAATTATCAAACATTGTCAAGTCTCAAATGCGTTCTGTGCTAGCTTATCTCTTGCCATGGCTATCTTTTACGGCTAATACCATAGCACACTTATGTGTTACTACACTAGACAAAAAGTTCCTCGGTGTTCGCTCTTACAATAACAATGTTGCTACAGGTTGGTTATTATACAGGTTACAAAATGTAAATGAAGCATTGTTGACTGTTTTTATGCATTTTTAAAGAGATTTAGAGGTTGAATGGATGGCTCCCATTAGCTGCATTGCTAGCCACCAAGAAAGAGCCGATTTCTATGTTAGAATGGGAAAAAAACAAAAACACTTTTGTCTTCTTGTCTCTCATAATGATTGTAAACGATGGGCAAAATTACCCAATAATGTGCAGCAATTATATGTGAAGCTTTCAGCACATACACAATGTTGACATCTATAGCTATATTTTGTTAAAGATGAGGAAACACATGCATACTCGTAAACAGCGTGTGAAATGGCAAGTCACGGCCAGGGCGCACGTTTGTGCGCATTCATGTGTGTGCTGTGCGGAGCGCACTTCCAGGAGCACGCCAGGCGCATGTCAGTCCGGCGGCAGCAAGCGGCTGCAATCAATCACTCAGTTAATTCTCACACATAGTCGCGCACCATACACACTCTTGGATTTAGTCACACTCCATTTCCCTTGTTTATTTAACATTATTATTTGTTATTTTTATATATATATATATATATATATATATATATATACAGTGTGTATATATATATATATATATATATATATATATATATATATATATATATATATACAGTGTGTATATATATATATATATACAGTGTGTATATATATATATATATATATATATATATATATATATTCATGTATATATATATTTATATATATAAATAAACATAGAGCTAATACTACCCCCCTGTTGTCTGTGCCGTCTCCTCCCCCTGTACACAACACAGCAACAACAAACATGGCAGTAGACGCAAAGTTAAATCTTGAAATGCAACCTTATCCAAACAAAAACGTTGCATATTTATCCGAGAGAGTCTTGATACCAATTTCCTTGACCCAGCCACACAAAGAAGTTGTAGACCTCCATGCTTTTCCAAGTTTTCATCTGTTTTGCCGTGTTGATGTCTGGAGCACAAGATAGTTTGACATGTCTGGGAAAGCGACCGACGGATAATCCTTGATATCACTCGACAAATCTTTTTTTAATAAAGTATTGGGATCTATTCCATAGCATAGTTCGATTTTTTTGCTCGTATCTACTTTTTGCAGGAAGATCTAGGCCCCTTGTGTACTCAGATAGTTTGCACTTGTTTGCTGCACAACAGCCATCTTGGCTTGGTTGACCACCACTGTTTTTCACTTCCGGAAAGAAGTCACGTCACGGAATACAAACAATAGGAGTACATGACCGGTTCAAGATGGCAGCCGGTCATGTTCTTTGTCATTCACTTTAAAGTGAATCATCAATGGTCCCTGGGATAATATTTGATTAGTACTAGAACCGGCCTGTAGGCCATAGCCGCCTGCTCCTGTTTTACACGCACCAATACTCCATCAGTGTTGGCGCTAGGAATTTTTGGGCTCCCACTTTTTTGTCACCGTTTTGAAAACAAATGATAAATGTATGCATTATCCTGTTACATCTCACATTCTATATTGTGTTTTGGAAAAAAGTTGTTATAAACGTTATTTAAGCCAAAATTCCCTACAACTAAATGGAGATAAAACTGAGATAATTGTTTTTTGTGCTAAAAAAGAAAGGTTTAAAGTCGTCCAACACCTTCAATCACTGTCCCTGAAAACCTCAAATAAAGCCAGAAATCTTGGGGTTATTTTAGATTCTGTTTTACATTTCGACAGTCACATCAAATCAGTAACAAAATCGGCCTACTATCACCTCAAAAATGTAAAAAGACTTAGAGGGCTCATGTCAGCTCAAGACTTAGAAAAACTTGTACATGCCTTTATTACCAGTAGGCTAGACTATTGTAATGGTCTCCTTGCAGGTCTTCCCAAAAAAACTGTCAGGCAGCTACAGCTTGTTCAGAACGCTGCTGCTAGAGTTCTAACAAAGAACAAAAAATGTGAGCACATTACACCAATTCTTAAATCCTTACATTGGCTCCCTGTACATCAGAGAATTGATTTCAAAATCCTCCTGCTCACATATAAATCACTACATGGTCTAGGGCCCAAGTATATCACTGATATGCTCCCACTATATAAGCCCTCTAGATCACTAAGATCTTCTGAGACCAATCTGTTAGCGGTTCCCAGAGTAAACTCAAATCAAGGGAGAGCATCATTCAGTCACTATGCAACAAATAGCTGGAATAAACTTCCTGAAGATGTCAGACTTTCCCCAACTCTGATTACTTTTAAAACTAGACTGAAAACGTTTATGTTCACCTTAGTTTTCAGCTAAATCTTTTAACTTTTAACATCCGCACTGTTTTTATTTTTATTGTCTGCATTTTAATTTAGCTTTTATTTTCTTTCATTTCACTTTGTTGTCTGTAGCACTTTGAGTCTGCCTTGTGTATGAAAAGTGCTATACAAATAAAGTTGCCTTGCCTTGCCTTGCCCTAAGTCATTAAAATAATAATACAAAAGAAAACACATTTTAATGCATATGTAAATGTATTCAGTTATTAACATTCATTCACTTTTTTCTTTCCTTCATGGATTTTACCGCTGCGGTATTTTTTCTATATTTCTATTGTAATATTTTCAAAATGTGTTTGTTCTGTTTTCGGCCAAAGTAAGACAAAGAAAATAATATGAAGTTGTCTTTATTTTATAGTTTTAATGCCATGATTTTACTAGTCCGGCCTGCATGTGCACAGATTTTCCTCCATGCGGCCCCTGAGCTAAAATGAGTTTAAAACCCTTGTTGTAGTGGAACGTTAAGTGTGTAAATAAACAAGAGACAAACTGTCTGAGCATCCATTCTTTGGAATGTTACAATATGTAACAAAACAATATCAACAAATATTAAAATGAATACGTTTTGTTGCATATTACAATTAAGTCAATAGTGCAAAATAAGAGTAGCAGAAAACTGAAACATATTGATCCCATCACGCTAGTATCAAGCCAATAGCGATACTGTCCTTGGTATCGATGTTGTCGATATTGTATTGATCCGCCTGCCAAGTGCCCACCCCTATGCCTTTACTGGCAATGACGTCACAACAAATATGGCCTCTTCCACGGTCGCAACGCTGGATTGGTAGAATCAGAGTTTAAATTAAAAGTGCGGATTTCACTGCGCGTCTTGTTTGGTGTTAACCGGCACTTGTGTGGCCAAAATGAAGCACTTCTGCGGGCGAGCTAACCCGACCACAGGAGCTTTGGACTGGGTGGAGGAGAGCGAAGAGTACGACTATCACCAGGAGATAGCCAGGTAGCATCCAGCTAGCATCACAACATAGAGTACACAGACAACTTCCAACTTGTCGAATAAACACGGAAAAATAGTTCTAGAATACTTCATATGCTCTGTCTTCACTGCAATGAAACGAGTGTTTGCCTTAAAACAAAATACATATTCAGCTTTCAAACAAAATACATGTTCAATTTACATTCCATTCATTAATCGAGATTATTGTGACCAAAGGTTGCCAGATACCGCTCTATAAAGTACATCTTGTACAACAACGATACCGTCTTTTAAACGGCTCCTTTGAGAGGAACAACGCAGGACAAAAGAGCCATGAATTCAATTATAATTGTGACTCACGGGAGTGACTCTAGGAATAAACAAGATATCTAATATTCGAGGGGAGTATACACTTTCACAAGTGTGTGTGTTTTTAGTTTTGTTGTCAACATTGTTACATTGTCATATTTATATATTGTTTATTTATTTACACACTTAGGGAGGGTAGGATTTGAATTAGAGCCAATGATCAAAAATGAAAGGCCAAATCATTTAATGATCTTAAAAATGGTCACATGAAAAGTATCAATATCAGCAGTGTATATGTATTATCTAGTGTTTACTTGCTATTGAAGAACCAATTTAAGAAATGTTAGTATCACGCATCCTTGTAAACAATCATTTTGGAGCGGAAAGTGCAAACGCTTGTATTGTTTTTGGCTGCAATTTTCACACAATCAGCTGATGCAAATGTTGAAAAGCCATGTTGTTTGTTTTCAGGTCATGTTATGCGGATATGCTGCATGATCACGACAGGGTAAGTGTTGTGAAATAAGAATTGATGAACATTTCACTGTGACAATGTTTTTGTTTTGCATGCCTTTTTTTTCTTATGTTGAAAACCAAAACTTTTTTCAAATGTTTTTTTACATGACACTTCTGTAACCATATACAAGTGGATGTATTGGGGCTGTCACGATACCAGAGTTTTTGTAGTCAATACTGTACCAATACTTTTCTAATTTGCACGATTCTCGATACTTACTCGATACCATGATGACAGTTTTTAAAATAATGAGCCCATGTACTTCTACATGCAGTAATTTATTGAAACGTGTCAAATATTTAAGATCACTGTGCTTCAACATCTTATTGCAGTATCAGCTGCCAAGACATTGAAAAAAGCCTGTTCTATAACCTCCCAGTTAATTAATTTAACTACAGACAAAACACGATTTATCGCCATTATATATGTTAAGTGTTTAACAGCCTTACTTTAGAGTTAACAAACAATTATTTATCATCGTTTCTCTTGACGAAGTTCAAATGTGTAAGCAATAACAATTTTTTTGTTTTGGTTTTGTCTCGTGAACTTGTCATTTAGAGGGGCATCGACATAATAGAGTTCCACTGAAATAAACCACAAACCACATTTGTGTGCCTGCAGAATGAAAAGTACTACCGGGGCATCCGGGCAGCTGTGACCCGAGTCCAGGCTCGAGGAAAGAAGGTCATTGTCCTGGACATCGGAACTGGAACCGGGTTATTATCCATGATGGCTGTTACTGCTGGAGCTGACTTCTGCTATGCTGTGGAGGTGATTGTCCCTTGTTTTTTCATAGAGCAATAGCACTTATGGCATATTCAAATTGAAAGTCTTCATTTTAGATGGTATTCTGACATGTAATAATTAATTGCCATGAAAACACCACATCACTGTGCCATTGAGGTCGCACAAGTGACACATGGAAGATATATCGGGCTGCAAATATACTTTGTGTATATATATACACACAATATATATATATATATATATATATATATATATATATATATATATATATATATATATATATATATATATATATATATATATATATATATACAATACATATACTATATATGTATCTATACAATATATACACTACCGTTCAAAAGTTTGGGGTCACATTGAAATGTCCTTATTTTTGAAGGAAAAGCACTGTACTTTTCAATGAAGATAACTTTAAACTAGTCTTAACTTTAAAGAAATACACTCTATACATTGCTAATGTGGTAAATGACTATTCTAGCTGCAAATGTCTGGTTTTTGGTGCAATATCTACATCTGTGTATAGAGGCCCATTTCCAGAAACTATCACTCCAGTGTTCTAATGGTACAATGTGTTTGCTCATTGGCTCAGAAGGCTAATTGATGATTAGAAAACCCTTGTGCAATCATGTTCACACATCTGAAAACAGTTTAGCTCGTTACAGAACCTACACAACTGACCTTCCTTTGAGCAGATTGAGTTTCTGGAGCATCACATTTGTGGGGTCAATTAAACGCTCAAAATGGCCAGAAAAAGAGAACTTTCATCTGAACCTCGACAGTCTATTCTTGTTCTTAGAAATGAAGGCTATTCCACAAAATTGTTTGGGTGACCCCAAACTTTTGAACGGTAGTGTATGTGTGTGTGTTTATGTATGTATATATATATATATATATATATATATATATATATATATATATATATATATATATATATATATATATATATATATATATATATATATATATATATATATACAGAGCAAATATATGTATACATACACATACTGTATATACATACTTGGGATATAACGGTAAACGGTGTAATGATAAACCATGGTAAAATCCCAGACGGTTAGTTATATTGTTTTATATATTTAATTACTTAAAACTGTCATTTTTTAATGCATTTTAGGCAACGCTGCTAACTTCCTGAAAATTAAAGCGAACCGTAGTTTCCTCCGAGTAAGTGGAGCCGATCACTTCGTTTCACTTTGTCACTCGGTTCTACTTTTGTGGAGTCTCGGTGTGCGTTTAAGAGCGCAATGCTGTCGGAGGATAAAAATATTTGATGTCGCGGTTTCATTTTGAAAGAGCAACTAGCGTCCTTCCGTCAGCTGCTGGGACTGAGAGTGACCATGCAGCAGGTGATGTGTCGTGAACGTTGCCACAACTTGTTTATAAATTCTTTAGTTTGTTGACTGGGATGCTCACTCGTCCTTTAATTTAGCTGCCAACTTTGTTAATGTTCCAATAACATCAATACTATCTCAAATGTTTTGTCATTTCATCGAATTAAACGCAGGCTGAGTTGTCAGTGAGGCACAGAGATTGTGTATAAGAGTTGAGAGGTATCACTCCTGTTTTTTGTGTTAGCCAAACTGTTTCACTGAAGTACATGGTTGTTGGAGAAGAACAAAGCTTGTTTATTAGACTTTAACTTTATTAGCCAACTTTATTATTTGTGTTTTATATTGATATCAAAAAGTAAACACCATGTTTTTGACATTACTTGTTTTTTTTCATTCCACAAAGTATTTACCGTATTTTCCGCATTATATGATAAATAAATGATAAATGGGTTATACTTGTATAGCGCTTTTCTACCTTCAAGGTACTCAAAGCGCTTTGACAGTATTTCCACATTCACCCATTCACACACACATTCACACACTGATGGCGGGAGCTGCCATGCAAGGCGCTAACCAGCAGCCACCAGGAGCAAGGGTGAAGTGTCTTGCCCAAGGACACAACGGACGTGACTAGGATGGTAGAAGGTGGGGATTGAACCCCAGTAACCAGCAACCCTCCGATTGCTGACACGGCCACTCTACCAACTTCGCCACGCCGTCCCTTATAAGGCGCACAGCATTATAAGGCGCATCGCATTATAAGGCGCATCGCATTATAAGGCGCATAGAATAGACGCTACAGTAAAGGCTGGGGTTACGTTATGCATCCATTAGATAGAGCTGCGCTAAAGAGAATGTCAACAAAACAGTCAGATAGGTCAGTCAAACTTTTTTAATAGATTACAAACCAGCGTTCTGACAACCCCGTTCACTCCCAAAATGAGTAAACAGCTGTTTTATTATTTTCCCCGAGGTAAAGTCAGTGACGTGGTATTTCGTTTGTCTTTTAACAACAGCAAGGTATAACATGTAGTGCAACATTTATATCACATAGTGGAGGGGAACTTTTCCTCAATTCAATAAACACGTAAAAAACAGTGATACTGTTACGGTAAATCAAACGTAAGTGCAATCACAATATAGTAACACTCGAAATAGTGCAAAGCAATAACAATATATCAATAACTCAACGTTGCTCAAACGTTAATGTCACACAACACAACAAAATAAACATGTAAAGCTCACTTTATTAAGTTATTCCTCATCCACGAATCCCTGGAATTCTTCTTCTTCAGTGTCCGAATTAAACAGTTGGGCGAATACGGCATCCAACATGCTCGTCGAAGTCGTCATTAATCGAGTCAGTGTCGCTGCTGTTGTCTAGCAGTTCAGTGACAATGTTAAATTCTCTCGCTGCTGCTCTATTCCCGTGTTCTACTGCGTGACTGATCGCCTTGAGTTTAAACTCTGTGTCGTAAGCGTGTCTCTTAATAGGAGCCATTTTGGGGTCTTTACATAAACACACAAATGGAAATGAAACGGCACGCCTCGCGCAGTCATATATCCCAGCATGCACCGCGCGCTTCTTCTAAGGGGGAAAATGAAGTCGGCGGCTGCTTACCGTAGTTGCGAGACCTGTTGTGGCTCAATATTGGTCCATATATAAGGCGCACCAGATTATAAGGCGCACTGTCAGCTTTTGAGAAAATTTGAGGATTTTAGGTGCGCCTTATAGTGCGGAAAATACGGTACTTTAATAACCATTCATGTGACATAGCATTTTGTTAATATTTAATGCTGTATAAATTAATACCTATATGACATATTTCTGCTCAAACTCTTCAATGGACCTGTCCCGATATAGCATGTACACGTACATGTACACACATTAGTACATGTAAAAGTATGTACATAACTTAAAGGCCTACTGAAATGAATTTTTTTTATTTAAACGGGGATAGCAGATCTATTCTATGTGTCATACTTGATCATTTCGCGATATTGCCATATTTTTGCTGAAAGGATTTAGTATAGAACAACGACGATAAAGATTGCAACTTTTGGTATCTGATAAAAAAAAGGCTTGCACCTACCGGAAGTAGCGTGACGTAGTCAGTTGAACATATACGCAAAGTTCCCTATTGTTTACAATGATGGCCGCATGAAGTGAGAGAGATTCGGACCGAGAAAGCGACAATTTCCCCATTAATTTGAGCGAGGATGAAAGATTTGTGGATGAGTAAAGTGCAAGTGAAGGACTAGTGGGGAGTTGAAGCTATTCAGATAGGGAAGATGCTGTGAGAGCCGAGGGTGACCTGATATTCAGCTGGGAATGACTACAACAGTAAATAAACACAAGACATATATATACTCTATTAGCCACAACACAACCAGGCTTATATTTAATATGCCACAAATTAATCCTGCATAAAAACACCTGCGTGTTTGTTATGCTAGCTCCTAGCTCCTCTGCTAGCTCCTAGCTCCATAGAACACGCCAATACAATTCAAACACCTGATCAACACACACAATCACTCAGCCCAAAAGACCGTTTACCTAACCCAAGGTTCATAAAGCTTATATATTTTTAAAAAGTTACGTACGTGACGCGCACATACGGTCAAGTTATCGAATGTTTAGCAGCCAAGGCTGCATACTCACGGTACCTGATATTCAGCTGGGAATGACTACAACAGTAAATAAACACAAGACATATATATACTCTATTAGCCACAACACAACCAGGCTTATATTTAATATGCCACAAATTAATCCTGCATAATAACACCTGCGTGTTTGTTATGCTAGCTCCTAGCTCCTCTGCTAGCTCCTAGCTCCATAGAACACGCCAATACAATTCAAACACCTGATCAACACACACAATCACTCAGCCCAAAAGACCGTTCACCTAACCCAAGGTTCATAAAGCTTATATATTTTTAAAAAGTTAGTACGTGACGCGCACGTACGGTACGGTACGTGTTATGCTAGCTCCTAGCTCCTCTGCTAGCTCCTAGCTCCATAGAACACGCCAATACAATTCAAACACATGATCAACACACACAATCACTCAGCCCAAAAGACCGTTCACCTAACCCAAGGTTCATAAAGCTTATATATTTTAAAAAAGTTACGTACATACGCAAAAAAAAGCCAAAGCTGCATACTCACAGTAGCACGTCTGCGTCTTTGTCATCCAAATCAAAGTAATCCTGGTAAGAGTCTGTGTTGTCCCAGTTCTCTACAGGCGTCTGTGTATCCAAATCAAAAGTCCTCCTGGTTAGAGTCTCTGTTATCCGAGTTCTTCCATCTTGACTGCATCTTTCGGGAATGTAAACAAAGAAGCGCCGGCTGTGTACTGTTGTGGCTGACTACGTTCGAAAAATACGTCCATTTCGCACCGACAACTTTCTTCTTTGCTTGCTTGGCTTCCTTCTCCATAATGCAATGAACATGATTGAAACAGATTCACGAACACAGATGTCCAGAATACTGTGGAATTATGAAATGAAAACAGAGCATTTTCGTATCGGCTTCAATGTGGAAGGCATACCCGTGTTCGCCGGGCTACGTCACGCGCATACGTCATCCGCAGAGGCGTTTCGAACCGGAAGTTTAGCGGCAAATTTAAAATGTCACTTTATAAGTTAACCCGGCCGTATTGGCATGTGTTATAATGTTAAGATTTCATCATTGATATATAAACTATCAGACTGCGTGGTCGGTAGTAGTGGGTTTCAGTAGGCCTTTAAAAAATACCTCACTCTATCAAAATGTAAAAATAGAGATAAAGGCATCATGGAATTAAAAAGCTGACACGCTGATACTATTAATTAACTATTGTTTCAAATATATAGATAACGTTAATTTGGAGCATTTTTATTAGATATTACAAATTACATGATGACATCGCGTTCACACATCAACACCGTTTTTCCAAATATAATGAATAATCATGACTAATAATTGGGATTTCAATATTGATAAAAATAATCATAATTATTATTTTGCCCATAATCGTGCAGTCCAATGTGTAATACTAGACCTCATATATGAACACTATTTTCATCTATATAGACAAAAGGTGCAGTTATGTCTTATGTCCATAAGGTGCCATCTTTCAAAATGTTCACATTTATTTTTATTTATTTATAGTATTATTTTGTTTCTACCATATTACTTTGTTTATAATGCTTGTGTTGCTTTCATATGCACATTCAACTTTCTACTTGTGATACGTTTTTTTAAGCGTATGCTTAAAAATGATCAAAATACGTAAATATTGAATATTATTTTAAATATGCCTGTTACTACATTATATATCTACTTACATCATGTATATAAAACCTTAATAGAGGTGTTTCAATGTTTTTTTAAGGGATTTATTGTCAGGGACGCGTTGTGTGAGACGACGAAGGTTGTCATGATTTTGAAATATGCAGACGATCGAGGAAGATGCGTGTAAGTAATCAAGGTATTTAATAAATTAACACAAAGGCGAGAGCTAGGAAGTGCTCTGAAAGCATGGAGGAAGCTATGCACTGAAAAAAAACCCCACACTGGACAGTCTATAAAGAAAAGAAACAGAATGCTGGAACAAAGCAAAAACACAAAGAATGTGGAGCAGACGGTGTCCACAAAGTACATCCGTACAAGAGGTCAGCATAGAAAGAATAATCAACAATCCCCCGACAATGAATGGTGGCTCAGACTCAACTTAAATAGACCTAATTGCTAACAGAAAGCAGGTGCGTCGATCAGTGCTCAGAGAAAGATGTGAAGCGGTTACGGAAAAACACAAACGGAATTGCCACCAAAATCAGAGCGCAGGACAGGAACTAAAATACTAAACACGGGAGAACACTAACAGACTCAAAGTAAGACACGGCCTGGCATAACCAGCTGTGACATTTAAAGGCAGAATAGAGTGACTCCCATAGGCTCTATTGTAAGCAGACTAGGGCTGCAACAACTAATCAATTAAATCGATTAAAATCGATTACCAAAATAGCTGGCGATTAATTTAGTCATCGATTCGTTGGAACTATGCTATGCGCATGCGCAGAGGCTTTTTTTTGTTTGTTTGTTTGTTTTTGTTGTTGTTTTTTTTTGTTTTATAAACCTTTATTTATAAACTGCAACATTTACAAACAGCTGAGAAACAATAATCAAAATAAGTACAAAAACAGTACAAAACAGCGCCAGGGCGGCGGTGAGGCTACGTCTCATGAGGTGGCGTAAGCTAGCCAATGATGTGTCATGTGCAGCTGACGTGACGACGGCGTCTCCTTTGCTGGAAAAATTCGAAAAATGGAGCAGGAAAACACTACCGATAGTTTAGCGGAGAAACATCTTGAGGTTATTGCTTCAATGGAGAAAAGTGTACGACCTAAGTCGTCAAAAGTGTGGGAACACTTCACTTTAAAGACTTCAAAGAAGACCGTTTCCTGCAAAAATTGCTTCTGCAGCACCTGAAGAAGAAAAATATTTGAGCCATGGATGAAGGGAGGAACTCACAGTACGTAACTTTTTAAGTCCATAGTGGCAACAAGTATTCATGAGTTCAGCTTTTTTGTGAGTAACTTTAAAGTTATGCCTTTGTTGCAACGCGGGGCTGATAATGTGTCTCCGGCACATTTGACTCCGTTTTGAGAGATAAAACACACGGTTACCAATTTCGAAATAAACGTAACGGACAGAAATATCTCAGGTTGGTTTTGTAATGGATCAATGTAGCCGGGCCGATAAAGCTATATAAATATATTTAGATTTGAGTGACGCTTTAGTATAACTAAACGTTATGAAGGTGCTGGAATATTTCATGCTATTATTCAGAGGCAGCCTGAAATGAATCCTTTTTTTATCCACAACAGAAACGTGTACAATATCTGATTCAGTTCTGATGAGTTACATTTCTGTGTTATTGTTGCTGTATGCTGCACCCCCAATGTCCAGAACATGGTGCCAGTATGCTGTTTTTTTTCCAATAAAATACTGGAAAGGATAGAAATTTAGTTTGTCTCTTTTATCCGATTAATCAAAGTAATAATCGACAGATTAATCGATTATCAAATTAATCGTTAGTTGCAGCCCTAAAGCAGACTTTTGATCGCATTAAAAAAATAAATTTGTTGTCATGTTTTTCATATTGATGGCGAACAATAGGCTAAATTCCAAAAAAGTATAAAATAGAAAAATCGAATAACAATTTTGGAGAGAAAAATTGCAATTAGGTTTTTTCTCAAAAATGCATGTCTCATTACTAAAGGGGCTGTTTTGACAATTGTGTTCTGTTAAACCTTTTCTTTTAATACATTTGCAAACATTAATGTAAACAAATTATGTTGAAATCATGGGGTTTTTTTTGTGGAGAAAATAATATATTGGAATCAGGCAGTAACATACAGTGTTCAAATGTGGAAGACGTGAAGCGCTGTAAATACATTGCAGATGCCCCATTTATAAGAGAATATTACATATTTGTGTCTGTATACCGACCGGTATACTGTATTTTCTGGACCATAGGGCGCACCGGATTATAAGGTGCACTACCGATGAGTGGGTCTATTCAGGTCTTTTTTCATACAAAAGGCACACCGGATTATAAGGCGCATTAAAGTGGTCATATTATATATTATATTTTCTAAATTTAAAACATTTCCTTGTGGTGTACATAACATGTAATGGTGATTCCTTGGTTAAATGTTGCATAGATGATGTTTTACAGATCATCTTCAAGTCGCTTTCTGACAGTCGCTTCAGGATGTGCCGTTTTGTGGGCGGTCTTATTTACGTGGCTCACCTTCGGCAGCGTCTTCTCCCCGTCATCTTTGTTGTAGCGGTGTAGGACAGGGACAAGGACGGGAGTGGTAGAAGCAGTGTTTCCCATAAACTGCCAAGATACCTGTGGTGGTGGGGGCGTGGCTATGGGCGTGGCTACGGGCGTGGTCACATGACACCATCACGTAATTTGCATAATTTACTACAAGGATATGATTTTCTCTAAAAAGGCTCAAAAAATGTATACTTACTAATTAATAATAACAGTTTTGTTTTAAACGTCCATCCATCCATCCATCCATTTTACAATATAATTACAACACTTTATGTACATATTTATATACAGATTTGAACAATAAGTTATTCACTGAAATATATTTATTAATTGTGGTTCTTACAAAAAATATATCTTATAAAATATAAAAGCTAAAATGTCTCTTAAAGCTCTGCCCCTTTAATTAGTGCATACTAAATAATTTAACTTTAGCCTACTACTACAACCATATTATTTACCAGCAACGTAAAGTGAAACAGAGGCAGAGGTGTCCTGCCACAGTCAGTAACAAATAAACAGAAAACAGTAGTGGTCAAATACAAATAAGGCAACAAGAGAAGTATCCTACACTTCTCTTTTGTAAAGTAAATCTGAACAGCCTATATGGGCATCTACATCAACTATATGATTTGCCTGAGAAGCTGGACAGGACACACAAAAAAAAAAAATATTATTATTATTTTTATTTTTTTTAATTTGTGGCGGACGTAATTCTTTCGTGGCGGGCCGCCAAAAATAAATGAATGTGTGGGAAACACTGTAGAAGTGTCAAAAGATGGAGCTATAACTGTTTTAATGACAGTGATAAATAATAATGATAAATGGGTTATACTTGTATAGCGCTTTTCTACCTTCAAGGTACTCAAAGCGCTTTGACAGTATTTCCACATTTACCCATTCACACACTGATGGCAGGAGCTGCCATGCAAGGCGCTAACCAGCAGCCATCAGAGGCAAAGGGTGAAGTGTCTTGCCCAAGGACACAACGGATGTGACTAGGAAGGTAGAAGGTGGGGATTGAACCCCCGTTAACCAGCAACACTCCGATTGCTGGCACAGCCACTCTACCAACTTCGCCGCCGTCCTTGAGACTTTACTTAAATTAACAACAGAGCAGCATCTCCTCATCGGTGGCTCACTAGTGCAACAACGCCAGAAATGTGTCCCGTGAAAAACCGTCTGACCGGAACTCTCTAATAACTAAAGTTCCGTGGGTGAATTATGTAATCCCACTATATTGGTAGTTATTAGCGCTTCCATAGCGAGATATAAGTTAGAAATTTACACTACGTTATATTAGAAATGGCAACAGCAGAGGGTGAATGTCCCATAACAAGAAGATGGTGAAAAAGAAGAAGCTTATTGACTACAGTGGCGGACGTGTGCAAATTTTCGGGACTTATGCAGATCTCAATTACACATCAGCAGGTACCAGAAGGTAATAAAAGTTGGTTTTGCATAATATTGCGAAACAAATACTGCAGCCCTGATAATATGTCTGCTAATGGGTGCCATTTTGCGGTCCTTATAGACACACCATAGTAATACTTGTATCTCTGACTACGGTAGCCGTAATGGGCCGACAATCCATCCAGCGGTGCGGCTTCAAAGTCATACTAAAACAATTCGACAGATTTTTGAGTGCCGTGTGTAATGTTCTTTATTTTCAATGGAACATATAAAGTGTTGGTGTTGTTTACTGGCGTCATATTGCAGCCTACACATATCTCTTATGTGTGACTACCATCTACTGGTCACACTTATCATTACACCATGTACCAAAAAAATTGCTTCGAGGTCGGTAAGCACAATCAGAATTATTCCGACCATTAGGCGCACCGGGTTATAAGGCTCACTGTCGGTTTTTGAAAAAATGAAAGGATTTTAAGTGTGCCTCGTAGTCCGAAAAATACGGTACTCATTGTATAGGTGTCATTCATTTGAATCATTTCATCTTTCAGTCATCAAATCAAACCTCATGTCTGATCTTTGTTTATTTACAGCAAGTTTTGTTTGTGTTATACTAATGAGTGCACTTTATTGTGGCCGCAGGTTTTTAAGCCCATGGCCGACGCCGCCCGCTGCATCGTGGAGAAGAATGGCTTCACTGACAAGATCAAGATTATTAACAAACACTCCACCGATGTCACTGTTGGACCAGGTTGGAAGTACATTTAAACACTCATAGAAATTTTTACTTTGTTTTCCAGCTGCATAAAATCTGCGTGTTATTATATTATGATTATTATTAGTTTACCTCAGATAAAACTTAATCCGAGTACAGTAGTACATAATTTTTTATTAAAAATGTGTTCCAAAAGGTTAGACAAAGACTAGAGATGTCCAATAATGGCTTTTTTGCCAATATCCGATATTATTCAACTCTTAATTACCGATTCCGATATATACAGTCGTGGAATTAACACATTATTATGCCTAATTTTTTTGTGATGCCCCGCTGGATGCATTAAACAATGTAACAAGGTTTTCCAAAATAAATCAACTCAAGTTATGGGAAAAAATGCCAACATGGCACTGCCATATTTATTACTGAAGTCACAAAGTGCATTATTTTTTTAACATGCCTCAAAACAGCAGCTTGGAAATTGGAACATGCTCTCCCTGAGAGAGCATGAGGAGGTTGAGGTGGGCGGGGTTGGGGGGGTGTATATTGTAGCGTCCCGGAAGAGTTAGTGCTGCAAGGGGTTCTGGGTATTTGTTCTGTTGTGTTTATGTTGTGTTACGGTGCGGATGTTCTCCCGAAATGTGTTTGTCATTCTTGTTTGGTGTGGGTTCACAGTGTGGCGCATATTTGTAACAGTGTTAAAGTTGTTTATACGGACACCCTCAGTGTGACCTGTATGGCTGTTAACCAAGTATGGCTTGCATTCACTTGTGTGTGTGAAAAGCCATAGATATTATGTGATTGGGCCGGCACGCAAAGGCAGTGCCTTTAAGGCACGCCCCAATTATATTGTCTGGGTGGAAATCGAGAAAAATTCGGGAGAATGGTTGCCCCGGGAGATTTTCGGGAGGGACACTGAAATTCGGGAGTCTCTCGGGAAAATTGGGAGGGTTGGCAAGTATGACTGGGAGACGCAACTGCTCTGTACTTCTCCCTACGTCCGTGTACAGAGGCGTTTTAAAAAGTCATAAATTTTACTTTTTGAAACCGATACCGATAATTTCCGATATTACATTTTAAAGCATTTATCGGCCGATAATATCGGCAGTCCGATATTATCGGACATCTCTAGTAATAATCGTATCAATCGAATCGTAGCACTTTGAATCGTTATTCAAGCTGGAACCTCACTAGTTCAGATCAGATCAGATCAGATAGGTCTTTATTGTCATTGCATAAGTACAACGAAACAATTCGATTGGATTTAGCTGAATAGATATCTGTTTGTTTCTGATCAATTCCAGGTGAAGATATGGAAATGAAGGCCAATGTTCTCATCACAGAACTATTTGATACAGAGCTGATTGGTGAAGGGGCTCTGCCGAGCTATGAACATGCTCACCAAAACCTGGTTCAGGTCTGTATTATCTTGATTTTTTTTTTTACATACAGTGCATCTTGAAAGTATTCACCGCGCTTCACTTTTACATTAAGTTTTGTCCCCAAAATTATTTTTTTAATGTTTGCAAATTGATTAAAAAAATTAAAAATTACATATACATTAGTATTCGCAGCCTTTGCTCAATACTTTGTTGATGCACCTTTTTCCTTTGGCAGCAATTACAGCCTCAAGTCTTTTTAAATACGATGTCACAAGCTGGGCACACCTATCTTGGGACAGTTTGCCCATTCTTCTTTCCAGCTCAAGCTCCATCAGGTTGGATGGGAAGTGTTGGTTTTTATGTGATTTTTAAATTTTTTTACTTTTATTAAATTACAAAAAAGATGAAATAAAAACCTTTCACATTGTTATTATGATGTATTGAGTGTAGAATTTTTAAGACAAATACCGGTAGATTTATTCCATTTTGGAATTAGGCTGTAACATAATGAAATGTGGGAAAAGTGAAGCACTGTGAAGAAATTTCCGGATGCACTGTATGTCTGCTGCTCTGCTTTGCTTTAAAAAAAACTTTTATCATACAAGCAGCTCAGTAAAAACAATCACTATTCACAAGACATATTTACAGCAGCTACTACACAGTCAGCTGATTTTTTATGACGGTGATGTAAGTGGAGTTTTAATATCTAAATTATATCTAAATAAAGTCAGTCACAGAACACATGAAGTGCATATCAAATGCAGTCTTTAAAATAAATAGTAATATAAAAGAGATATTATCTTTACTTCTATTCCTGTGCTAGTTATGGGCTGCACAAATCTAATTTTAATCAAGATCACGTTTTGGCTACCACGATTAAATGACAATGAGCATCTTCGATATATATATAAAAAGCTGGCTCTGCTGCATATCAAATCAAGTACTTTCACAGACTGTGGCAGCAGGAAAGTAATAGCGGCTCGTCTTGAAGCCCAATAAAGCAGCCCTGTGAAGCGGCCCATGCCAGACACCATTGTGTATGAGCGCAGAGATCCATGACCACACCGCGACCGACATCAACAAACTTTTATTGGGCTCTGCAGTCGGTTGCTTTGTTTCACTTTGATTTACTTCCGTGGAGTCAAAGGCAACGGGCATCAGCGACTGCACTGCTTTTAATATATGGCGACAGGTGTGGATACATGCACAACACGCTGCTATGCTGGTCTCCCTGGAGTCGCACGAGCAGGACTAACAGCTATCTATCATGCTAAATAGAGTCTGGAGACACTTTTACGTTGAATAGCAACAATTCTCACCGGTTTTATGAGACGTGCTCCCCATTAAAGTTATACACCCCCTACATCTGCACATGCATATGAATCCAGGAAATGCGGAAGTGCAATTGTGCATTGTAGGGCTCTTTCATGTGAGTGCAATCGTTTCACTAAATAATTTTATATTGCTTGTATTCCGTCACGTGACTTCTTCCCGGAAGTGAAAACCGGTGGTGGTCAACCAAACCAAGATGGCTGTTTTACAGCAAGCAGCGCGCAAACTATCTTGAGTACAAAAGAGGCTTAAATCTTCCTGCAAAAAGCAGATACGAGCAAAAAATCTAACTATGCAATTAAATAGATCCCTATACTTTATCCAAAAAAGATTTGTCGAGTGATATTAAGGATTATACGTCGGCTGCGTCCCCAGACATATCGAACTATTGTGCTCCAGATTCAATTCTACTTGAAAAAACAGATGGAAACTTGAAAAAGAATAGAAGGAAATTGGTATCAAGACTGTCCCGGATGAACTATGCATTGTTTTTGCTCGGATAAGATTGCATTTCATGATTTAACTTTGCATCTACTGATGTTTGTTGTTGTTGCACGCGCCGTTTCCCCGTTTTTCTCAAAATATAACTATAGATGTCAAGTGTCAACATTGTGTATGTGCTGAAAGCTTCGTTTATGATTGCTGCCCTCAGAAAAAGCTAAACTGTTTTAGGTTTTGCTCACATTTGCTTTCTTTTATTTAGACTCGACAAGTTGGTGCTTTTTGAAACACTCGTAGCTAAGGCTGCAGCTAACGATTATTTTTCTATCGATTAATCTATAGATTATTTTTTTTTCGATTAATCGGTTAATCTATAGATAATTTTTTTCGATTAATCTATGGATTATTTTTCCTTTTACCGATTATTTTTTATTTTAAAATGAAGATGAAAAAATAAATGTAGGCCAGTTTTTTCAAAAGGCATGGCTTTTATTTACAAAAAAAAGAAGTATGGCCACTCAGTCAACATTGACAACAACATGACAAAATATTCTGTAACAATGTAAAAATTTAAAACTTTTAACATTTAACAAAATTAAAAGTAGCTTATTTGCTTTTTAATATGCAAATATAAAAGTAAACATCCAGTGCAAATCTTAATATTCTGCAATAGTATAAGCATTTCAAAAGTAAAAGTATTGCTTATTTTGCTTTAAAATGTGCAAAAATAAAGATAAACATCCAATACAAAAAAGTGCAAAACGAAATATTCTGTAACAGTGTAAACATTTCAACAAAAGTGAAGGTATTGCTTATTTGCTAAAATGTGCAAAAATAAAGATAAACATCAATACAAAAAAGTGCCAATCTAAATATTCTGGAGCACTGTAAACATTAGGTATTGCTTTTAAAATGTGCAAAATAAACATCCAGTCCAACACAGTACACAATAACCAATTCTACTCATTCCAGTGAGTGACTAACAGTTGTAATGAAGAAAGGGGGGAGGCTGGTTCTTTTCTTGTTTACAATATTCCCAGCAGCTGAAAATAGGCGCTCAGAAGGGGTCGATTTGGCTGGAACTGAGAGGTAATTAGCCTTCACCTCAAGCCAGGACTGCGAGTGAGCTGAGCTGCAGTTTAAGTTTCTGGAAGGTCAACGGGCTCATAGTGATGTTACTAGTAGTTGACTGGGAGGTGTTTATTATCATTTGGGGAGAGTCCGCTGCTTGATGCTCACCTGCTAAACACCTATCTGCTCGACGCTGAAGCGCTGACTACATACGCTCTGAATACGCACTGCTGATTGGCTGGTAACGTTTTGAATACGCACTGCTGATTGGCTGATAACGCTTTCTGTGTACCAATCAGATGGTTGTGTGGGTGGGACAATGCTGCGTGCTGAGACAGAAGCAGAAGGAGCAAAGCAGTTTGTTAAGACTTTAGCTTTAGCTTAGAAACTCGATAGGTACACCCCCGTACCGAACCGAAAGCCCCGTACCGAAACGGTTCAATACAAAACACGTACCGTTACACCCCTAGCAGATACAAATGACACATTCATGTTTTTGTGTAATGATGACAACGTATGCTCACGCGGACGATTGACTGGTTGATGGTTTTCTTTTCAAATTTTCGTTCATAGCCGTTGTGCTGCTATGATAGGCCATTTCCGCTCGACACAGTGTGCATACAACAACATTATTAGGCCGTGTATTGAAATACTCCCACACTTTTGACGACTTTTGGCGTGATTTTTTTCCCCCTCGCTCGCACCGTCTGCTTTGCGCTCCGCCATGACGGTAGTGTGACGTAAATATGCGACGCGTCGACGCACAAAAACGGCGTCGACGTGTTTACGTAACCGATGACGTCGACTACGTCGACGCGTCGTTTCAGCCTTACTCGTAGCAATTGTGTTTAAGAAATACAAATAATACTTAAATGGGAATTAATAAAAGTATATCACACAAAAACCTTTAACGGAGTGATCACTGCAAACTCATGTATTCTTCGACTGTGCTCTTTTGGACTGGAGAAGAGTGAGAACTTCTTTTCTTGTCATTGTTTCGTAAAGTCTTGCACTCTTCCACCCTTTTTGAGAACCTCTCGAAGAACTCTGAAGAAACGTTTATCCTTTTCGCGATTTGAACGATTCGTACAGCCGAAAACAACACAAGCAATCGGGCATCTTTTCTTCGAGAAAGGCTAGATGGCGCCTTGTAGTTATTGAGAACAGAGCTTGCTTGACCACCACGCATATTTATTGGGAGGGACGTGAGCCGGATGTGACATCAGTATAATCCAAGCAATTTTTGTATTTTGTCAGTTAATATACTTGTTTCACGCTATAAACAATCGGTCAAGCGGGGGTGTCCAACTAATGACGTGCAGGCCACCCACGGAACATGGCTGTTTTTTATGGCCCCAAAAACACCATCAAAAATGTATAAATAGATCTGAAGGCATTGTGCAATTGTAAAAATATTAAATGTTGATACTAATAAATGATAAATAAATGATAAATGGGTTATACTTGTATAGCGCTTTTCTACCTTCAAGGTACTCAAAGCGCTTTGACAGTATTTCCACATTCACCCATTCACACACACATTCACACACTGATGGCGGGAGCTGCCATGCAAGGCGCTAACCAGCAGCCATCAGGAGCAAGGGTGAAGTGTCTTGCCCTAGGACACAACGGACGTGACTAGCATGGTAGAAGGTGGCGATTGAACCCCAGTAACCAGCAACTGTCCGATTGCTTTTTTTTCTCTTTTTTTATTTATTTATTTATTTTTTCATAATGTCCTGCCCAGCTTTTCAGGCAAATCATATAGTAGATGTAGATGCCCATGTCGGCTGTTCAGATTTACTTTACAAAAGAGAAGTGTAGGATAATTCTCTTGTTGACTTATTTGTATTTGACTTTATTAAATGTATTTATATTATCATTTGGTGTAGCCGGGCCGGAGCAGGAGGGGATAGAAAGAGAAAAAAAAAGAAGACAGAGGGGGGAATTGTGGGGACAAGAGGGGGATTAGACAGAGAGACAAAACCAACAACAGCAAAAACAACAACAACAACAGAGCAACATCAGCAAATACTACATGTACAAATATGATGGTAAAAGTAATAGCAAATAAGCAGTTAGTGAAAATGAAAAATAATACAGAAATGACAATGAGCATTATTACATTAAAAATTAAGCAATATGAGTACCAATAGAAATAGCGCTATTGATAATAAACAATACCAATACTTTACCTTTATTATCAACAATACAATTGTTCAAATGCAACAATACATATACGTAATGATAGCTTGAGATACGACAGAATGCAGAAAAATGGGGAGGAAGAAAGAGAAGCAACCTACATTAACCTTGTAGATTGTTATAGTAACAATAGGTTAAGCTTTGTCAGTGTGCCATGTGTTATACCCAGTTTACCCTAGGGCAACAACGTTAATATATGTTTGATGAAACGTGATTATGTGCATGAGTGTATGTGTGCATATGTACTTGTATATGTACAGTATGTGTATATGTGTGCTTGTACAGTGAATGTATATGTACAGTATGTGTATATGTGTGTTTGTACAGTGAATGTATAGTATGTATATGTGTGTGTTTGCACAGTGAATGTATATGTATAGTATGTATATGTGTGTGTTTGTACAGTGAATGTATATGTACAGTATGTGTATGTGTGTGTTTGTACAGTGAATGTATATGTACAGCATGTGTATACAGTATGTGTGTTTGTACAGTGAATGTATATGTACAGAATGTGTATGTGTGTGTTTGTACAGTGAATGTATATGTACAGTATGTGTATGTGTGTGTTTGTACAGTGAGTGTTTATGTACAGTATGTGTATATGTATGTTTGTACAGTGAATGCATATGTACAGTATGTGTATACAGTATGTTTGTATAATGAGTGTGCGTGTGGATGTACGAACTTTGAGTGTGTAAATATGTACTGTATTTGTAGATGTATGTGGGAGCGTAGGTACCTATGTATGTGTGTATGTATGCAAGTGAGTATATGTGAATCTGCATGTACAATACATTTGACTCCCAGTGTGTTGATTTGATACACATTACTAAAACGTGCACACAGCGACTGGGTTTCGGTGACAGTATGTCAACGTGACTCAGCCAGTCCGAGGGCCGTGGAAATTGTGTTCTGGTGTGTAGTAAATCCAATGTCCCTCCTTCCTGTAGGAGGGTTGTGAGGCAATCCCCCACCGAGCGACTGTTTATGCCCAGTTAGTGGAGTCGCCGCTTTTATGGAGCTGGGCTCAGTTGCAGCCAGTAGAGGTGGAGGGCACCCGATTGTGTCCACCGCCTGCTGTGGGCCACTGCAGCGGCACGCATTCCGTGTGTGACATCCAGCTCAGTCAGGTGTCAACTCGTAGCTTCACCCCGTTGGGTCCACTATGCACCATGTTCAGGTAAAAAACACTATTTTCTTCTTTCACCATACATGTCAGTTGTTTCTTACGCTGTCATTTTTTTCAGTGTGGATTTTAGTAAGCCAGTCAGCAGTGCCCTCCAGTCCTATACCTCTCAGTTTGTGGCCCAGACAAGCGGTCAGGCTCAAGTTGTCCTCTCCTGGTGGGACCTGGACATGGATCCAAGTGGAACAATTGTGTGCACCATGGCCCCCAGCTGGACATATCCACAGCCAAAGATTGCTCCCGTTAGTAAACAAAGCCAGTAAAAGGATTGTCTGTTACATTGTCAGTCTGTTTATGACTGTGACTGTGTGTGTTAGTGGCGAGACCACTGGATGCAGAGTGTGTATTTCCTGCCAGGAGAAAGCAAAGTGACTGAAGGACAGGAACTGAGGCTGACTGTCTGCCACGATGACTACAGTCTGTGGTACAGACTCCAGTCCCCCAGGTACGTTACCATATATCAGGTACCTAATTCTTATATTATTTTCAAAGTACCAACCAAATTCCGTCTTTACTACCGATTACTGATTCACTTTTAATCAAATTGGCACTTTGGGATTTTAAATGTACAATAAGGGGCCAATAAAACAACGAGCTTCGGGATTAAATGACCCCTGCACCACATTTTGGATACTTTTACACATCTTCCTCAGGGTTAAGTTTGAAGGTTAAAAGCAGAAGGCCAAAATCAAGATCTGGGACCCAGCAGCCCCCTATAAGAGCCTCTGTGGATGACGTGCAGGTGGTTTCTTCAAGGAGGGGCTTGAACGGCTCATCACATGGGCAAGGATGAGCTTCAAACCAGCTCAGTCCAGGTCTCTAATCCTGAAAAGATTGTTTATTTAACAATTTGTGAATTGTTAAATTGGTCTAATTTACCTGATTTGACATTACAACTTTTTATCCAAGTAAAACCGTTTATATTGATACCCTTCGATCTAGCTGAATCATGTCAACATAAGTGGTTGTCATAATCAAAACTAAAACTATACATTGCTTGCACATGAACTTGTGATTTTTATCCTGTGACATAAGGATAGTGATATTACAGAATTTTTGTCTTTTACTACATTTGTGCTTAGTTTTATTTGTATTCTTGTGTTTTCATATTTTAAATTCTTAACAAACAGGGCTGCTTTGCTCATTTGTAATTAATAAAAGTTAGTTGCTATTAATACCTTCACGCTTTTATTTTTAAGCTTACGTTGCACTGAAGTCACTGTGTGCAGGTTTTAATGTTGTGTAATTAAATTAGTAGTGTTGTCAAACTATATTTTTATTAATCAGACTAATCACACTTCAATTTTGATTAATCATGATTGTTCACAGTAAATTACTTGCTTGATTGAAATTAACTTACAAACAAATATATGGACACAAATGCAATTTTACTCTCAGAATGTCATACAGGAAAAAAATTAAATGTTTTTATTTGAATACACGTCATGTATTTGCTCAAAACTTGCTAAGAGTTTTAAGTACCATCAGGGTTAATTATGAGGTGACATTACCCAGTGATCACACCAGTCAGTCTTTTCACGCATCTTTGCACTGACTTATGCAATGACCTTATAACAACACACCTTTCAGGTATCCATTCACCATTAATGTAAAGGAGCATGTAGAGTCAAAATAAATTGTGTGATTAATCTGTGTGTAATTGTGTATACATGATTAATGCGATATTTGGTGATTAATCATACTGTATGTGTTATTCGCCATATTCATTAGACTGTAGTTATATTGTTGCTCAGTTATAATGATGACGTTAACAATAATACAACAAATGTTGACCTAAACCAGGGGTGTCAAAGTCAAGGCCCGCAAATTAATTATCTATGGCCCCCAAGATCAATCAATCAATCAATCCATGTTTATTTATATAGCCCTAAATCACAAGTGTCTCAAAGGGCTGTACAAGCCACAACGACATCCTCGGTACACAGCCCACATACGGGCAAGGAAAACTCACCCCAGTGGGACGTCAATGTGAATGACTATGAGAAACCTTGGAGAGGACCGCATATGTGGGTAAACCCCCTCCCCCCTCTAGGGGAGACCGAAAGCAATGGATGTCGAGTGGGTCTGACATAATATTGTGAAAGTCCCAACACATCAGCGAAAGTCCAGTCCATAGTGGGGCCAGCAGGAACCATCCCGAGTGGAGACGGGTCAGCAGCGTAGAGATGTCCCCATCTGATGGACAGGCTAGCGGTCCATCAGATGGGGTTGGGAGCAGAGTAGAAAAGAAAAGAAAAGAAACGGCAGATCAACTGGTCTAAAAAGGTAGTCTATTTAAAGGCTAGAGTATACAAATGAGTTTTAAGATGAGACTTAAATGCTTCTACTGAGGTAGCATCTCTAACTTTTACCGGGAGGGCATTCCATAGTATTGGAGCCCGAATGGAAAACGCTCTATAGCCCGCAGACTTTTTTTGGGCTCTGGGAATCACTAATAAGCCGGAGTTCTTTGAACGCAGATTTCTTGCCGGGACATATGGTACAATATAATCGTCAAGATAGGCAGGAGCTTGACCGTGTAGTATTTTATACGTAAGTAGTAAAACCTTAAAGTCACATCTTAGGTGCACAGGAAGCCAGTGCAGGTGAGCCAGTATAGGCGTAATATGATCAAACTTTCTTGTTTTTGTCAAAAGTCTAGCAGCCGCATTTTGTACCATCTGTAATCTTTTAATGCTAGACATAGGGAGGCCCGAAAACAAAACGTTACAGTAATCGAGACGAGATGTAACGAACGCATGGATAGTGATCTCAGCATCGCTTGTGGACAAAATGGAACGAATTTTAGCGATATTACGGAGATGAAAGAAGGCCGTTTTAGTAACACTCTTAATGTGTGACTCAAACGAGAGAGTTGGGTCGAAGATAATGCCCAGATTCTTTACCGAGTCGCCTTGTTTAATTGTTTGGTTGTCAAATGTTAAGGTGGTATTATTAAATAGATGTCGGTGTTGAGCAGGACCGATAATCAGCATTTCCGTTTTCTTAGCGTTGAGTTGCAAAAAGTTAGCGGACATCCATTGTTTAATTTCATTAAGACACGCCTCTAGCTGACTACAATCCGGCGTGTAGGTCAGCTTTAGGGGCATGTAGAGTTGAGTGTCATCAGCATAACAGTGAAAGCTAACACCGTATTTGCGTATGATGTCACCTAGCGGCAGCATGTAAATACTAAAGAGTGCAGGGCCAAGAACCGAACCCTGGGGAACTCCGCACGTTACCTTAACATAGTCCGAGGTCACATTGTTATGGGAGACACACTGCATCCTGTCAGTAAGATAAGAGTTAAACCAAGACAAGGCTAAGTCTGTCATCCCAATACGCGATTTGATACGCTCTAATAAAATTTTATGATCAACAGTATCGAAAGCGGCGCTAAGATCAAGAAGTAGCAACATAGATGAAGCATCAGTATCCATCGTTAGCAATAGATCATTAGTCATTTTTGCGAGGGCTGTCTCCGTAGAGTGATTTGCCCTGAAACCGGATTGAAAAGGTTCACAGAGATTGTTAGACGCTAAGTGTTCATTTAGCTGCTGTGCTACAATTTTTTCGAGGATTTTCGAGATAAACGGAAGGTGGGACACCGGCCGGTAGTTTACCAGGAGATCAGGATCGAGGTTAGGTCTTTTGAGTAGAGGATGAATAACCGCTTTTTTGAATGCTAGGGGAACAGTGCCAGAGGAAAGTGATAAGTTTTTATAATATTTAACACTGATGGACCTAATAATACAAAAAGCTCCTTGATAAGTTTCCCAGGAATTGGGTCAAGTAAACATGTTGTTTGTTTTGTCCCATTTACACATTTTGACAATTCCCCCAATGTTATTTCATCAAAGAGAGAGAAACTATTTTGGAGGGCGGTATCCGTCGTATATACAGTCGTATTTGTGTTAATAGAACCCAGTTGTAGCTGAGATGCATTGTCTTTAATCTCTTTTCTAATGACTTCAATTTTCTTATTAAAGAAATTCATAAAGTCATCTGCTGAGTGGGTGGAGCTACTGGGAGGAGTCCCTTGTTGGGTTAGCGATGCTACTGTACTAAACAGAAATTTAGGATCATTTTTGTTGAGGTGGATGAGATTTGAGTAATATTTAGCTTTAGCTGAGGTAAGCATGCGTTTATAAGTTATTAAACTATCACATCATGCTTGATGGAAAACCTCAAGTTTAGTCGCACGCCATTTGCGTTCCAGCTTTATACATGATAATTTCTGGGCTTTAGTTTCTTCTGTAAACCATGGGGTACGCCTTTTAGGGGCCCTTTTTAGCTTTAGCCGTGCTACACTATCAATGGTGTCGCGCTGGGCGTCATTAAAGTTGTTAGTGAGGTTATCAATAGAGCCCACATAATTTGGGAACGGTGCCATTACCGAAGGCAGTAGGTCAGTAAGAGTCGTCGTTGTGGCAGCATTAATGTTGCGGCTGCTATAGTAGTTATTATTATTATTATTAGTTTGTTGACAATGAGTCAGAACTTCGAATTTTATAAGGTAATGATCGGACATTACTTTAGTGTACGGGAGTATCGTAACTTTAGAGGTGGTGACACCCCTGACAAGCACTAGATCTATCGTATTACCGTTGCGATGCGTGGGTTCATTTATTATTTGTGTAAGACCACAGCTATCAATTATAGTCTGGAGCGCCACGCATGGAGGGTCCGATGGGGTATTCATATGGATATTAAAGTCCCCCATTATGATTATATTGTCGGCGTGCGTCACTAGATCAGCAACAAACTCTGAGAATTCACTGATGAAGTCCGAATAGGGCCCAGGGGGGCGGTAGATAACAGCCAGGTGGAGAGGCAGCGGTGTGACAAACCTCAAAGTGAGCACCTCAAACGAGTTATATTTATTATTTAGGTTAGGTGTAAGATTATAGTTTTCATTGTATATTAGTGCGACACCCCCTCCCCTTTTAAGAGGTCGGGCAACATGTGTATTGGTATAGTTAAGAGGAGATGCCTCATTTAGCGCAAAAAAATCGTCTGGTTTGAGCCAGGTCTCGGCGAGACCAACGACGTCAAGTTTGTTGTCTCTAATGACTTCATTAACTAATAACGTTTTGGAAGATAATGATCTTATGTTTAAAAAGCCCATATTATAGGTAGTGGGCTGTTTTGAGGATTGTTTGTTGAAATTATCCGAAGTAGCAATATTAATAATGTTGCGTTTATTATGGGTAGTGCACTTTAAATAGTTTCGACCATATCTAGGAATTGATACGACGGGGATATTCAGATTGTTTGCTTGATGTTGCGATAAACTGAACGCATCATAGTTAGCTACCTCAGTACAATGTATATCTGCCTCTGACACGGTCACAAAAGAAAAAACATTATGTGAGTTGTGTTTTATTCTAAGAGAATTGCTATGTGTGCAGGGATTATCCAGCCTGACGCCGGCTAGTTCTAGTTTAAATGGCTTCTTACCCGGAGACTCCACGCTTCTTTGGTTAGCTTTTCTCTTTGTTGTTAGCCCCGCTCGGCATCCCCGCTTCTGCTTCCGCTCGCACCGCTTACGTCGTCTCCATTGGCGGTCACCGCTAGCACTTGACTCCGCTGCTACAAAGGCCGCTCGATGTAGCCCGCGAAGTATTCCCATGCTAGCGAGGAGGTCCACCGTACATGCATCTTTCAGTCTATAACGACCCGATCCATCCACATCCAGAATTGTCTGTCGGTCGTATGTGATCACAGAGTGTTCACGCTTTGAGCCAGCCATGAAATTGACAGAAATGACGGGTGTTTTTTGCCAAATCGCTCTACACTCCCAAGAGCGTTAGCATAGCCGCAGCATAGCCATGCGCCGCCATCTTGCATTTTCATTTGATTAGTATTAGAACCGGCCCGCAGGCCACAGCCGCCTGCTGCTGTTTTGCACTCACCATTACTCCATCAGTGTTGGCGCTAGGAATTTTCAAAATGGGGTCCCTGAGCCCTATCAAGTCATAAAAATGGGGTCCCACAGTTAATTTTTGGGGTCTGTCATGCCAAATTTCTTCCCCCTACAAAAACCTCTCTCTCCCTCCCCCCCCCCCCCTGCTGGAATCTGAAGAAATCTATATTGGTTTTTTTTTGTACAGGCGCGAAACAGGACAGTCGCGTGCCGGTTAAGGACCCCCGGCAACTTTGTGATTTTATTGGACGCAGCCCCGGAAGTAAATGGGGGGGGGGGGGGGTGTTTGTAGGGGGAAGAAATTTGGCGTGACAGGTCCCATTTTTCCCTGGGGTCCCTGGGGATAGGTTGATTGGCGACACTAAATTGGCACTAGTGTGTGAATGTGAGTGTGAATGTTGTCTGTCTATCTGTGTTGGCCCTGCGATGAGGTGGCGACTTGTCCAGGGTGTACCCCGCCTTCCGCCCGATTGTAGCTGAGATAGGCTCCAGCGACCCCGAAGGGAATAAGCGGTAGAAAATGGATGGATGGTCCCATTTTTTGTAACCGTTTTGAAAACAAATGATAAATGTATGCATTATCCTGTTATATCTCACATTATATTTTGTGTTTTGGAAAAAGGTTGTCATAAACGTTACTTAATTCATTCAAATAAAAATAATAATACAAAAGAAAACACATTTTTATGCATATGTAAATTTAGTCAGTTATAAACATTCATTCCCTTTCTTCTTTCCTTCATGGATCTAAACTTTACCGCTGCCGGTATTTTTTTCTATATTTCTATTGTAATATTTTCAGAATGTGTTTGTTCTATTTTTGGCTAAAGTAAGACAAAGAAAACAATCTAAAGTTGTCTTTATTTTTTAGTTTTAATGCCATGATTTTAATAGTGGCATTAAAACTAAAATGAAGTGAATGTTGTCTGTCTATCTGTGTTGGCCCTGCGATGAGGTGTCAACTTGTCCGGGGTGTACCCGGCCTTCCGCCCGAATGCAGCTGAGATAGGCTCCAGCACCCCCCGCAACCTCAAAAGTGACAAGCGGTAGAAAATGGATGGGTGAATGGATTTTAATAGGGCGGCCCGCGTGTGCACAGATTTTCCTCCATGCAGCCCCTGAGCTAAAATTATTTTGACATCCCTGACCTAAACGGACAATTTTAGACTCTCACTTTTTATGTCAACACAAGCAGTCACTGTTTTGGTAATAATGAGAATGCGGTGGTCCAGGACTTGATGAATTGGTCCACATTGTCGACATAAACGGGGAGGACTTCAATGTGTTTTGTAGCATTTATAATGTAAATTCTGGTTTTATTTTGGATAAGCTTCATTTATGAAGCCCTGAAAGGTGATTGATTATGAACAGATGTCATCATTTCTGCATGTTGTTTTTCTCAGCCAACAGCATCCTCAGGGCGACCTGCTTCTCTCGCGGCCGTGTTGTGTATGTCAGGCCCACCTGGTTTGGACTCGACCACGGTTTGGTGAACTTAACGACAAACTTCGCACAGAGAGCTACGTCAGCGCACTGCGGAGTGTAAGAATTAAACTGGACTGATCATGCCAGCTACAACTGCTTTGACTGCTGTGCTGCTTGCAGGTTCTAAAGGAGGAAAGTGTTTGTCTCGGAGTGAGTGACGCAAGTCTTCTTCCCGTGTTTGCACATGTGCTAGGAGCCAAGAAGGTACACTGGTGTGATCGTGTTTGCCTTCACTTTTACACATTCAGCTCATTATCAACCCTTGATTGACACGCTCTCCTCTTTTTGGTTCAAATTGTCTCAGGTCTTCAGTTTGGAAAACTCCAGGATGTCCAAACAGGTTATTGAGCAGGTAAACACCGCACACTGGGGGCAACAAGTATTTGAACCCGTGTTCATATTTTTGGCAGGTTCACTTAACAGAAAAAAAACATTAAGTAAAATGTACAATACAGGCCAAAAGTTTGGACAAACCTTCTCATTCAATGCGTTTTCTTTTTTTTCATGACTATTTACATTGTAGATTGTCACTGAAGGCATCAAAACTATGACGAAACACATGGAGTTATGTACTTAACAAAAAAAGATGAAATAACTGAAAACATGTTTTATATTCTAGTTTCTTCAAAATAGCCACCCTTTGTTCTGATTAGTGCTTTGCACACTCTTGGCATTCTCTCGATGATCTTCAAGCACACCTGTGAAGTGAAAACCATTTTGAAGCTCATTAAGAGAATGCCAAGAGTGTGCAAAGGAGTAATCAGAGCAAAGGGTGTCCATTTTGAAGAAACGATAATATAAAACTTATTAGTTATTTCACCTTTTTTTGTTAAGTACTTAAGTCCACATGTGTTCTTTCATAGTTATGATGCGTTCAGTGACAATCTACAATATAAATAGTCATGAAAATAAAGAAAATGCATTGAATGAGAAGGTGTGTCCAAACTTTTGGCATGTACTGTATATTATACTGAATTTGTATACCTGCAAACTGAGCTACAAAAGCCAGCATGATAACGTTAGCATGCAAACAGTAGACATGCTTCAAATACCAAAATGTATGATTCCGAGGTGTGTAAATGCAAAATTTGTTTGAAATGCTTGCATGCTAACAGTTATGAAGTGTCAAGTACCAAAATATATTATTCTGAGGTGTATACCTGTAAAATGAGCTAAAAATGTTATCATGCTAATGTTACAGTGCTAACAGTTATAATGTCTCAAGGACCAAAATACTTGACTGAGGTGTCTGTCTATCCATCCACTTTCTACTACTTGTCCCTCTCGGGGAGCCTATTTTAGCTGCACTCGGGCGGAAGGCAGGGTACACCCTGGACAAGTTGCCACCTCATGGCAGGGTCAACACAGATAGACAAGCATTCACACACTAGGGCATACCTGCAAAATGAGTGAGAATCCTAACGTTTTAGAATGGCTTTACTAGTCGTCATAATTTGAATACCACAGAAAATCTTTGGAGGAAGCTAAAATTTCAAAGTCCCAAGCAACAAACTCAAAATATCTGTAAAATAGGAGTGGGCCAAAATCCTCCTGAAATGTCCTCTGACTGCTGTGCTTGCCTGCTGTGATTTGGTCACCAAATCAGATTTTTTTCTTAGGAATAAAATACAAATGTAATATTTTTGTTTGTATTCTGTTCCAAAATGGGCTGTTGATATTAGGGCGGTCTCTACTCCATCCATCCATCTTCTTCCGCTTATCCGAGGTCGGTCGCGGGGGCAGCAGCCTAAGCAGGGAAGCCCAGACTTCCCTCTCCCCAGCCACTTCGTCCAGCTCCCCCCGGGGGATCCTGAGGCGTTCCCAGGCCAGCCGGGAGACATAATCTTCCCAACGTGTCCTGGGTCTTCCCCGTGGCCTCCTACCGGTCGGACGTGCCCTAAACACTTCCCTAGGGAGGCGTTCGGGTGGCATCCTGACCAGATGCCCGAACCACCTCATCTGGCTCCTCTCAATGTCAATTTGATTTGGAGTAGTATAATTTCACTATCAACCTCACACATTATAACCACCCATCCTTCCGACCACTATAGCTGTTTTAAAATTAAGTTATGCGATTAAAACATGATTCTAAAGTGAATACTTAAAAATACTAACCTTATGACAAACATACTTTTGAAGAGAAGTGTTTTTGGCGACACCTTGCCAGAATAATTCATGAAGATAAGCTCTTGACAAAGTAATTTAACCGATCTGAACACGTTTGTTACTGGATACTTTCTTTAATACACTTCTGCCTTGAAGACTTTGTATGTGTAAGTAATATGCAACTATAATTATTTGATACTTGTTTATATTGACAAATGTGCTGTTTTAAACTGCAGTATTGTTCAATTAAGGACACTTATGTATGTCTAGCTTGTGTGCTATTGTGTGCCAGCTCCTATTTCACATATTTTCTTTACAACATGTCCAAAAAGGAGTAGGAAGAAGCAAGGCTTATCTAATCCTCCCCCTTTGTCGCTACTCGATCAGCATCGAAAGAGACAATTGGTCCACGCGTGTGCGAACACAACATCACTTCCGTAAACTTGTTTCATGGCAGTTATTTTCGTTCACGCCGTCACCGTTACCATGGTTTTCTATTTTGTAATCTTTTTTTGAATAACAATATTATAAAACAAAACACACGTTGCTTAAGAATACAGTATTTGTTATGAAACCGTACAGAAAAAAACTGTGCTCAGCAGCCTTAAATGGGAAATAAATCTCTTTTTTTTTTTAACTACTTTATTTAAATACATTTAAAATAGAAGTTCAAAGTATATCAAACAAACCTTTAACGATGGTAGTCAGTGCTAGTGCGTCATTAATTGCAATGACAGAAGTTTGAAAGTTGTTGAAAATGTGGTGATAATACTCCGTTTTGTTTTGTTTTTCAATCTACCCCTTGCTCTTTTTTATATTATTGTTCCCTTTTACCCCCAAGCAATCTATTTTTTATTCTGTCCAGCTTTGCACAAGTAAACACGCTGTAGGACTGCTAATATTGAAAATTATAGGGATATAGCCGAAATTGATATCGTATTGGGACACCCCAAACAGGTCAATTGAATTTGAGACCTCTGCTCTAGATATTCAAGTATGATTGTCCTCTCAATCTAAGGACCTTACTAAACTATCCAATATTTGCAGTGTTTAGTGTTTAGCCTTTTTGAGCTGGAAAGCGTCACAAATAAGATGGCGTTATTTATGGGGATCACCATTAGCTGTGCTTTTTGATAGCATTCATACAACAACATTTTTGATGGTCTACTATGGGTAAAATCTAACGAATCAAATTTGACAATGAAAATCTTTAGTGAAAGCCCTAGTTAATATTTTTGTCAGGGTCTAAACTTCCAAACACTTATTTCCAACTCTATAAAATCAGACAACATAACGGTATCACTTTAAGCACATAAAATCATGATCTTTGACGTTGATGTATTTCAAATAGATTTTTGGACAGAATTTTGGTTGATGTTACCTGTCATTGAATCTGCAGGTGCTGGAATCCAATTCATTGAGAGGAGGAGTTGAGCTGCTGGAGATCAGACCTGAGCAGCTGAGCAGTAACGATTTAGGAGGAGAACAGGTACCTTTCATCCAATCATTCTTTGTCACTGAAAAGTTAGTTTTCAGTCATTAAGTAACGCACAATTTAGGATCTCTTTATTGATGCAGAATTTCATAACAGGTTAGCTTGGGCGTAAAAGCTTCTTCAAAGTTAGGCAGTTTTACCATTACTTAAGCCTAAAAACATTGTAAAATGTGTAAATAAATTAAAACATTTTTACTGTAGAGAGCCAATTTAGAAATTTCATTTTTGGGACCCCCAAAATTAAAAAAAATTCACCGAACCAGATGCGCTTGCAAAATTTAGGGAGCTTTCATTTATGTTAAAGGCCTCAAAAAGGCGCTTAAAGGGAGAAAATATTAATAATAATAATAATAATAAACATTGCAATTTTAATAGGGTCCTTGCTATGCTGTGGATTGCACATGCGGTGTAAAATTATGGATGAGTCTTTTGCTTTCCACTCAGTACTTATTGTAATAGTGGGGTGTCAAACTCTTTTCATTGACGGCCCCGTAGGAGTTATGGCTGCCCTCAGATGTTTGCAACTGTGAATAATGTATGAATAAAAATGTATAAGGATTTGCATCATGATATTACACAATTACTTGTCACGTTTCCTCATGGGGTGGTCAGCGTGACTTCAGAATGCGGAGACAGATGACGATGTACAAGTAATAATTATAGTTAATTCCTAAAAAAAACACAGAGAGTGCAGCAAAAAGGTGCACATGAAGCATATAATATCATGATGGCCTTTGCAAGGTATGGCATGGCATGAGCAAAGCCCATGTGAAACAAACATTGACACCAACATGAACCAAGAAACAGTGAACAATTACCAATTCAACCCTGACTAAACAGTGAGGCTGGCTTATTGTCATGGTCTGTGGGTGACGAACCCCAAGATGCAGAGACGGCAGGCATTGAACGGGAAAACATGATTTAATTAAACACTATGGCAAAAAACAAACAAAAGGGTACAAACAAAAGGCACGCACAAGGCGGAGAACAAACTTGGCTATGAACTTAAATAGCACAAAGGCTAACTGTCGACAAGAAACAAAAAAACTTACTGTGACACGAAGGAACTATGACTTGAGCGGAGTGGACAAAAGTAGACAGAGCTACAACGACAAATAGTGACAGGTAGAAGCTACAGGTAGAAGTGACAATAATCCAGCAGTGACTGGAGGGCAGAGCAGGTATAAATAGCAGCTGGTTGATTGGCACCAGGTGTGGCCCGGTGCCAATCAGCCACAGCTGAGGGGACAGCACTCCGAGAGACAATCAGGAAATGAAGACAAAATAAAAGCACTGACAGGAAACTAAGACAAACGCAACCAAACTGTCAGGGGCAACCCTGACACTTATAAAGCCATCTGGTTAGTGATCAGTGGCAGGTGAGTGTCCTTAACACTATTTAGAGGCAGGTGTGCCTCATCAGCACTCCTCACAACAAGTGACAACAGGAGGAAAAGAGCATTGGAAACAAAAATAAACACTAAACACTGTAAAAAACGCAAACAAATTCAAGCTGTCAGTAGCAATCTTGACATTACATTTGATTTTTGAATTTATTTTTGCTTGCACTTTAAAAATCTGCATATTTTAGGGTAAAAAAACAACAACTGGCAACTGAGTTGAATCTAACTGTAAAATGTACAAAGGTTTTTTAATTTCTGTAAGATGGGATACAAGCACAGCAAAAAGAATAGACGGTAGGCAGGAAGTCAAGAGGCATTTATTGTCATCAAAAGTCAAATGTCAAGACATGTAAAATCAATCACACACTTCCGGCTTCAAAATAAAAGCACTGTGCGTCACATATGGTCCAACTACACGAAGTGAAGTGAATTATATTTATATAGCGCTTTTCTCTAGTGACTCAAAGCGCTTTTACATAGTGAAACCCAATATCTAAGTTACATTTAAACCAGTGTGAGTGGCACTGGGAGCAGGTGGGTAAAGTGTCTTGCCCAAGGACACAACGGCAGTGACTAGGATGGCGGAAGCGGGGATCGAACCTGGAACCCTCAAGTTGCTGGCACGGCCACTCTACCAACCGAGCTATACCGCCCCAAACGAACCAAAATTAAAAATGGCTTACATTTAATCGTGCAAAGATGTTTTGTAATGTAAACTGTGATATTTCTACCTAAGTAAATGCGAGTACATCGGTTGAGGAATATCCCGGCTGGCTGAAATATTGCGTGTATTCTTTTATAAAATGTTCTGGTTGATAGTCCGCAATTACAGAATGTTTAGCAAGCTGTATATTACAAGTTATTAATAAATAGATAAGGTTAAAACATTGTCATGCACTGATATGAATGCCAATAACTTGTACAACTCTTTATGTACAGAATATCAGAAGCATTTATTCAGGTAGAAATATCAAAGATTACATTGCCAAACATCTAACAATCAAATCATGATTGTAACAAACCACATGTTGTGTCATTAATGCGCAAAACTGTTGTCTAAACAGCGGAAGTGTTGCTCCTCTTCTCAGAATGCAAGTGCTCCTACAGCAAGAATACAAATTCTATCGAGGGTACAACAACGCACTGCAGGTCTTTTTTTTTTTCATTAAAAGTGTGTTTATGTCTATTTGGTTTAACTTAAGCTGTTTAAAAAGGCATAATGTTTAATAAACATGTCATTAAAGCAATCAAATTGTACAGTCATAGCTTTGAAAACTAGAAAAGGATCTGTCTGTGGTACACTTATTAATGATAAAAAAATTTATCTATCTGTGATTAACACGATTACTTTCGTGTTAACTATGAACAAAATGTCATTCTTGCGCTTAAATATTAGATATAATATCAAAAGTATAATGTATGCAATATGTGTAGTAAGTATACAGTATGTGTATACGTATATGATTTGTGTAAGTATAAAGTATATAATATAATGTGCATTTGTATAATGTATATAATATGATGTGTATAAATGTGCTATAAAGTGTATAATGTATATAATGTAGGCCCCCAGGCACATCAGAGCTACTTGACTGCCAAATTCTGCAAAACACAAACATCTGTTTAATACCAGTAGTTGAGTTTTGAATACATCAAGTTGTTCTCATGCAGATTTCAGTGCTGATGGGAGAACCGTACTTCAGCACCAGCATTCTACCTTGGCACGCGCTGTTCTTCTGGTACTGTCGAACCACCCTGGCTGCCTTCTTGCGGCCTGACGCCACCATCCTGCCCTGCTCTGCCACTTTGCACATAGTGGCTGTGGAGTTCCAGGTAGGAGACATGGCACAATTATACATGGATGATAACAGTAAACACTTTGAGTAGTGTAAATGTGAAAATAAAGTATATTCACCAGTGGATACAAATCAAACGTTTTAGTGGTAGAGGAATTATACTTTTAGCACTAAAAGTTTGTTACATTATTATTTTGTTACATTAAATTATTTATGACCTATGCTAATCTCTGTTTGCTTGTTTTTTACATTATATTTAAGTATTTGTGCTTTAAATTTTCTTGTGTTTTTATAGAAGTGTTTACATATAGATTTTACCTGACTTTCTAGTGATTGTGAATGTACAATTATGGTAAAAAATGTAATCACCATACTTGGAGGACATTCATCCAGTTGTTTCGTAGGAAAAAAGCAGATAAAACACATGACACAGAACTATGGTAATTTCAAAGTGCAACATTTGGCAGCTCCCGCCATCAGTGTGTGAATGGGTGAATGTGGAAATACTGTCAAAGCGCTTTGAGTACCTTGGAGGTAGAAAAGCGCTATACAAGTATAACCCATTTATCATTTATCATTTATAACATTTTGGCTTTGAGAAACTCCAAAACAAATCAAGGCCACAAAGCACCCTCTACATTTTCATTTCCAAAGCCAACACCTGCATCAGATTAAGTATGTTCAGAAGTCTGCAGATAAAAAGGAGTGTTTTCACCTTGCATTCGGTGTATTGGCATGAATTATGGCTCCTACACGAGAGATGTCAAGAGATGATTATTAAACCTCTTCAAGAAGGTTGCAAAATATGTAAATTGTTCACTTTAAACTATGTCTAAAATCTGGACTAAGTACCAACAACATGGGAAGGATGTAAAAGTTAAGCATACTAGTAGAACAAAGAAAACATAAAAGCCTCAAGACAGAAAACCTAAAATAGGTCTTGAAAACAGAAAATGCACAACAAAACAAATGCAGTACAAATGGGCGGAAACTTGAGTCATTGTCTGTGACTGAACCCTAAGAAAGTGCCTTAAAGAAATGAGATTTAAATACAGAAAAGTTAAACCAAAGCAGTCATTAACAACTAAACATAAACAACAAGGTTACAGTG
Organism: Entelurus aequoreus; assembly: GCF_033978785.1. NCBI lineage: Eukaryota > Metazoa > Chordata > Actinopteri > Syngnathiformes > Syngnathidae > Entelurus > Entelurus aequoreus. Next base: position 22,259,795 of record NC_084746.1, read on the forward strand.
GGCTAAGGAAAAGCAATTGTGGACTATAGATGACTGGACGAAAGTAATATTCAGTAATGAATTGCAAATCTGCAATAGGCAACGTGATGAAGCTGGGACTTTTTTTGGGTGCCGTTCCAATCAGCTTCATGAAGACGATGGCCAGAAGAAAACATGAACATTTTTACAGTCGTAATGGCCTAGAGAGATGGCTGTTATTACATTGTCAAAAAATGCATAAGTGTACTTTGAAAATGTGGGCACTTTTCTTATTCCATCAATTAAAAGGATGTTAGGGGAGGGTGACATAATTTTTTTTCAGTATTAAAATGCATTTTACCAGACAGCAAAAACAGGAAAAAACCTACTGTAAGATACATATGGCCTGCAAATCCAATTTAAATTAAATTTAAACCTCCAAGACTGGTGATTCCACAATTTTTTCCAGAGGTTGTATAACATCGTTATATTCACACAAGCATACACTACCGTTCAAAAGTTTGGAGTCACCCAAACAATTTTGTGGAATAGCCTTCATTTTTAAGAACAAGAATAGACTGTCGAGTTTCAGATGAAAGTTCTCTTTTTCTGGCCATTTTGAGCGTTTAATTGACCCCACAAATGTGATGCTCCAGAAACTCAATCTGCTCAAAGGAAGGTCAGTTTTTTAGCTTCTGTAACAAGCTAAACTGTTTTCAGATGTGTGAACATGATTGCACAAGGGTTTTCTAATCATCAATTAGCCTTCTGAGCCAATGAGCAAACACATTGTACCATTAGAACACTGGAGTGATAGTTGCTGGAAATGGGCTTCTATACACCTATGTAGACATTGCACCAAAAACCAGACATTTGCAGCTAGAATAGTCATTTACCACATTAGCAATGTATAGAGTGTATTTCTTTAAAGTTAAGACTAGTTTAAAGTTATCTTCATTGAAAAGTACAGTGCTTTTCCTTCAAAAGTAAGGACATTTCAATGTGACCCCAAACTTTTGAACGGTAGTGTACATGGAAGGATGCATGTCTAATGTAATGTAGAATAATACATGCTAAACTATCTTAGCTTTAAAGGGGTCTTATTATAATTTTTTTCTACGTAACAAACACTTTGTAGTGGTTTACCTAACATGTAATGGTGGTTCTTTGGTCAAAATTTAACATAGATTATGTTTTACAGACCATCTTTAAGCCACTGACCATCTCTTTAGGATGCGCCATTTTGTGGGCGGTCTTATTTACGTGCCTCCACTTCGACTTCGTCTTTACCCTGTTAGCTATGTCATAGTTTTTAGCGCTTCCATATCAAGACTATGACAGATGTAAGTTAGAGCCATATGTCTGCCCCACAACAAGATGACAGAAAATTTTTTTAACAACTTTTTGACTACTCGCGCAAAGCTCTTTGGGTAAAACTTTACCAAACATGAAGAAAAATGTCACAAATTGGGTAAACTCCAAATAGCTAGTTTGGAGGAATGCAAGATTGTTTTATAAATATCTCCGCCATGTCCCCATGGTTCGATTTAACATTTTTGGGACATAGGCAGATCACAAATACAAAAAAACAGGTACCAATAGGTAAGAAAAGTTGGTTTTGCATAATATGACCCCTTTATGTGATTAGTGTAGTATCTCATAGTATATCTCATTAATAATCTGTTCATTATATTTGTACAATATGCAGACGGGCAAATAAAAATGACACTTAAAAGTGGCCCCCGAGACGAACTTTGTACATTTTTCATTTGACAATGTTTATTTAGTACAAAACAGTTAAATAATACATTGTAAAATATATTGTGTGATAGGATTTGTGGAGGATACGAGCTCCATGTGTTACCTGTGAAGGTTTCGATGTCACACCCATGGATGAAATGGTGCAGGTAACATTTTAATTTTGAACTTCCTTTTTTTTTTTTTTTATGAAAAATAATAATCCTTTAATCCCATTGTGCCAACTGAAAGCGAAATGAAAAGATTTGGAGTTTGTGACATTGTAATGCTTGTTTGTGTTTGGGCTGTCTTACCTCCATGGATTTTTTTCCTTGCCTTTGTCTAACTTCTGCTGTTCAATTAACCGTCAAATGCCGGTTGACCACCTTTGTCGACATGCGTGTGTGTCACTTAGTTTGTGTGAAGGGCGCCCAGAATAGACAAAGAACCCCAAACCACCTGCAATAAAAAAGTAGACTACCACAGCAAAAACAAAAACAGGAACCAATAAGCTGAGAAACCAGCAAACAAGCAAAATAAACAAGGCAACAACACCTCACAAGGCACAGCCCAAAAAACTATAGTGCCAAATATGTGCGCATAAAAACCTGTCTTTGTCTTCCTGCGCACACACATAGTCTGTTTGTGAAGAAAAACATGAGTGTTTGGACAAAACAATTAGTGTCTTTTGTCATCTATATTCACATTTTACTCTACAACCTATTAAATGATGGTATTACCTTTTATTATAATGTTATGTGAAGATGTCAAAAATCAACCCTTAACAAAATGATTTAATTTACGATAGCTTTCTAGAAGGTATTTGTAATGTTGCATTATATAGACCTACTTTATATGATAAAAGATATATGATAATTTATCCACATTCTGATGTCATAATGCCAAAGTTGAGTGTGGCGCCCTCACTATGTGAACAAATTTGTGTTTTTTTATTGTTTTTATTTTAATAACTTTACTCCATAATGAATGATTTAATGTGTTTTAGAAGTGACACATTTGGATAGTAACAGTTCCCTCTAATTGGCTCTTGGAGACAGTAGGCATTTAAAGGGACCAGTCAGAAAGGAGGTGAGTTGCAGACAGTGTATTCAATTCCCGCCCCTAAAGCCTGGTATATACTCTTGCGTCACGTAACTTAGCACGGTATATTTGCGAACATGAGAATTTAGAACATCAATAAAACATGGACATAAACAGTTACACCGGCATGTCCTTACAAAGTTATTTAACAGTTTTGTTTATTTTGAATAATCCCATAGCCCGTCCTCTTCCGTGAATCAATCAGGGGTTGCACAGCCCTTCTTCACGCACGTCGTCTTCTCTCGTTTACAAGTAAACCGTCCAATAAGGGTGAACTGATGTTTCTAAATCATTAGTTCCAGTGCCAACAAAGATGTCAATGTTGCAGTTATTGCTCACTCTTCACAAGAAGGTAAATATCTAGTCAAGGACAGCTGCATTTGCTCTTTCTGGAGACACTTCCCTCGAGTGTTTTGGAAGAGAATGGCAAAACACAAGTCAGTCCCCACAAAAGAAATATAAACCAATGAAGACACTGTCAGAGAGGGCGGGACGCAAGCTGAGTGATGCGAGAGTATATGCCAGCCTTAAAGAGAAAACGCGAGCACAAACAGAGTTGATGCGGTGGTTTTTATGTGGACGGATTTTAGCACGGTTTTCATGCCATGCAAAACCAGCAAGACAACACCCACCTAGAAAATATGGTGCCACACCCAAAATCAAACCAAAGCCAGGTGCCTATGGCCAGAGAAGCAGCAGAACAAACGCAGACTAACTGCAAACTAGCCAACAATGCCCACCCCCAGGACGACCAGCCACCAACAAGCCCACAACTGAATAATGGTACAAAACCCAAAACCAGTAAAGTTGGCACGTTGTGTAAATCGTAAATAAAGACAGAATACAATGATTTGCAAATACTTTTCAACCTATATTCAATTGAATAGACTGCAAAGACAAGATACTTAACGCTCGAACTGGTAAACTTTATTTTTTGCAAATATCAGCTCATTTGGAATTTGATGCCTGCAACATGTTTCACTAAAGCTGGCACACATGGCAAAAAAGACTGAGAAAGTTGAGGAATTCTCATAAAACACATATTTGGAACATCCAACAGGTGGACAGGCTAATTGGGAACAGGTGGGTGCCATGATTGGGTACAAAAGCAGCTTCCATGAAATGCTCAGTCATTCACAAACAAAGATGGGGCGAGGGTCACAGCTTTGTGAACAAATGCGTGAGCAAATTGTCGAACAGTCAACGAGCTATTGCACGGAATTTAGGGATTTCATCATTTACGGTTCGTAATATCATCAAAAGGTTCAGAGACTCTGGAGAAATCACTGCACATAAGTGGCAATGCCCGTGACCTTCGATCCCTCAGGCGGTACTGCATCAAAAACTGATATCATTGTGTAAAGGATATCCCCACATGGGCTCAGGAACTCTTCAGAAAACCACTGTCAGTAACTACTGTTTGTCGCTACATTTGTAAGTGCAAGTTAAGTAAAGTGCAAAGTGAAAGCCATTTATTAACAACACCCAGACCGCCACCGACTTCGCTGGGCCTGCGCTCATCTAAGATGGACTGATGCAAAGTGGAAAAGGGTTCTGTGGTCTGACGAGTCCACATTTCAAATGTTGTCCTCCGGACCAAAGACGAAAAGAACCATCCGGACTGTTATAGGCGCAAAGTTCAAAAGCCATCATCTGTGATGGTATGGGGGTGTATTAGTGGCCAAAGCATGGGTAACTTACACATCTGTGAAGGAACCATTAATGCAGAAAGGTACATACAGGTTTTGGAGCAACATACGGTGCCATCCAAGCAACGTCTTTTTCATGTACGCCCCTGCTTATTTCAGCAAGACAATGCCAAGCCACATCCCATTGAAAATGTGTGGCGCATTATGAAGCGTAAAATACAACAACGGAGACCCCGGACTGTTGAACAGAGTCGGGACCCGTCTCCGCTCGGGATGGTTTCCTGCTGGCCCCACTATGGACTGGACTTTCGCTGATGTGTTGGATCCGCTGTGGACTGGACTTTCACAATATTATGTCAGACCCACTCGACATCCATTGCTTTCGGTCTCCCCTAGGGGGGGGGTTACCCACATATGCGGTCCTCTCCAAGGTTTCTCATAGTCATTCACATTGAGGTCCCACTGGGGTGAGTTTTTCCTTGCCCGTATGTGGGCTCTGTACCGAGGATGTCGTTGTGGCTTGTGCAGCCCTTTGAGACACTTGTGATTTAGGGCTATATAAATAAACATTGATTGGTTGATTGATTGAATTAAGCTGTACATCAAGCAAGAATGGGAAAAAATTCCACCTGAAAAGCTTCAAAAAAATGGTCTCCTCAGTTCCCAAACATTTACTGAGTGTTGTTAAAAGGAAAGGCCATGTAACACAGTGGTAAAATTGCCCCTGTGCCAACTTTTTTGCTATGTGTTGTTGCCATTAAATTCTAAGTGAATTTGCAAATAATAAATAAGTTTCTCAATTCGAACATTAAATATCTTGTCTTTGCAGTCAATTCAATTGAATACAAATCATTGTATTCTGTTTTTATTTACGATTTACACAACGTGCCAACATCACTGGTTTTGGGTTTTGTACAACAAAAACAGGAGCGACATGGTGAAACGTAAAAACCAGAAGAAACATAAAAAACACCTTAAGGGGGAACATTAGTGGGTGAGTGTTCTTTCTTTTCCTGATGGGTCCTGGTTAGCGCCATGCATGGCAGCTCCCGCTATCAGTGTGTGAATGGGTGAATGTGGAAATAGTGTCAAAGCGCTTTGAGTTCCTTAAAAAGGTAGAAAAGCGCTATACAAGTATAACCCATTTACCATTTACATTCACATGTTGCACAATGAGATGTGTGCTATAATACAAGCATGGGATAAAGTGTACATTTCTGTAACTTTCTCTCTGTAAAATATATAATTACAGTTTTTATTAACATTTCTGTTATCTAGTAACAGCATTTCATGATTGATATCCATAATTAACAGTCTTAATAAATGACAGTAGAATTAGCGCACATCTGATCGGGGAGTGTTGGTGTACAGTAGTTGTTTGTTTCACCATAATAAGTTTTAAGCATTTACCTCTTTTAACTCTAATTCACTGTTAGCTATAAGCTAACTTGCAAAACAACGGCACGCACACATAACACTGTTAATGACATTGATTGACTTGCGTGTGAGTGTAACAACTTCGCATGTACAGTGAATGTATGGTGTTGGAGTTGTCTTTTTGTGGGTCCGTAAATGCATCAGTGGCTGAGATTAATGAGTGTGTCTGTTGGGGAAAGTGTGAGAGAGAAAGAGGCTGCTGTGGATATGACAGATGACAAGGAGTTGGTTTTGGTGTGGTTCATACGGCAGAAAATTACCAATTATGCTAGATAGTAGTTATTTTCAAATGTGTGGTTTCGGCCTACAAACAGTTTTGCTCAATAAAGTGATTGATGGACCTCCTTTCCTCCTTAAAACATCTCGATAGACATTACAAAAATTTGACAAACATTGTTTTATATGTTGTGGCTGCTTGTCATTCACGTAGTGTCACTCACAGAGTTGCATTGCAAAATCGTACAGACTAAAGTACCGTATTTTTCTGACTATAAGTCAGTTTTTTTCATAGTTAAAATTGGGGGTGCGACTTATACTCAGGAGCGACTTATGTGTGAAATTATTAACACATTACAGTAAAATATCAAATATTATTTAGCTCATTCACGTAAGAGACTAGACGTATAAGATTTAATCGGATTTAGCGATTAGGAGTGACAGATTGTTTGGTAAACGTATAGCATGTTCTATATGTTATAGTTATTTGAATGACTCTTACCATAATATGTAACATTAACATACCAGGCACAATCTCAGTTGGTTATTTATGCGTCATATAACGTACACTTATTCAGCCTGTTGTTCACTATTCTTTATTTATTTTAAATTTCCTTTCAAATGTCTATTCTTGGTGGGTTTTATCAAATAAATTTCCCCAAAAAATGCAACTTATACTCCTGTGCGACTTATGTTTTTTTCCTTCTTTATTATGCATTTTCGGCCGGTGCGACTTATACTCCAGAGTAGGGCTACAACTAACGATTAATTTGATAATCAATTAATAATCGGATAAAAGAGACAAACTACATTTCTATCCTATCCAGTATTTTATTGTAAAAAACCAGCATACTGGCACCATACTTATTTTGATTATTGTTTCTCAGCTGTTTGTAAATGTTGCAGTTTATAAATAAAGGTTTATTAAAAAAAATTACAATAATTTTTTTATTAAAAAAAAACAAAAAAACTGCGCATAGCATAGATCCAACGAATCGATGACTAAATTAATTGGCAACTATTTTAATAATAGATTTTAATAGATTTAATCGATTAGTTGTTGCAGCCCTACTCCAGAGCGAGTTATTGTCCGAAAAATACGGTATGCGTATTGTTGGTTGAGTTTTATTTTGTCCGCAACATAGATTTGCTGTGCACAGCAGACGCGTGAGCAGTGAGCAACTGCACAGGTGTGCACCTTTTATAGGGAACACTGATGCACCCCACCAGAAAATCTAAATCCTGCTCTGCACTGCAACAGAGCCCTGCACCTCCCTGCAAAACCACTGTACATACATAGGCCCCGCCTTCCCTGCCACATTACAGCAAACCAGTCCCCATGACCTCGCCCCTCAAACCTGGCCTGAGGGAGGCTGACCCCATAGGGACCAACCATGGTGAACAAAACAGATGCCAACGTCCAAAGTGTGTAGTTGCTAAGTTAGCAGCTGGCAATGGGTGACTGCTAACTTTGTGATTCAAATCGGGGGGAAGCTAAGATTAAAAAGGATCTTTTGTCCTTTCAGAAGTCTCTGGATTTCCGGGAGTCCCGGGAGGCGGAGCCTCATCCTCTGTGGGAGTATCCATGTCGAGCTCTCACACAGTCTACGGCCGTAATGACTTTTGACTTTACTCAGTGTATCCCCAAACTGCCTATCAGCTGCCAAGGATCTTTACCGTTCATAAGGTTTGCTCATTCATTCCTCCTAATTTTCTGGGGGAAAAAATGCCAGCTATATATATATATATATATATTTTGGTTGTGTCAAAACCGCTTATGTCGACTTTAATGTAAAAAAAAAAAATGTTCTTTTGTCGGAGACTAACAGCTTTTCTGTTTTAGGGGCGGACGTTGCCATGGCGTCGCTCTGTGGTTAGAATACCAGCTGACCCAGGATGTGTCTGTTAGCACAGGTCTAATGTGTCCCATCAATGAGCAGGTATGATTCTCTCGTCTTAATGACTTTAGGATGTCGTCAGGTGACGATGTTGATGTCATGTGTCTTCAGGGCGACTGCGAGTGGAGCCGCCACAGAAAACAAGGAGTGTATTTCTTCAGGTCGGGATGGGAAACCGCTGGTGACGACGGTGCCGCCGTGTCTTACAAGTTCACCTTTCAGCCCACGTCAGGGGACGTCAACATGGACTTCAGCATGGAGCAGACAGTAAATTGAAATCAGTGACATGTGCTGAACTTCTAAATCCATTTAATGTGCCTGATTATTACATTATTAATCTTTATATAAGTCTTAAAAGAAAGCAGCGACAAAAACCTGCCAGCTCATGTACAATCCAACCCTTTAATGCTGAGCCAGACTATGGCACCTCTCTGTAGTTTTCTCCGCATTTGATTGGGATTATCAGTAATTTGATATCACACTTACAATAATCACATTGTAATTAGACGTGGGGGAAATAATCGATTTTTAGATGCATCGCAATTCGGACATGGACGATTACAAAATAGATTAGTAAACTTCAATAATCAATTTATTTATTGTAAATAAAGTAATGCAGACAGTTGTATAATTTGGCTGTCTGCAGCTAGCCACCTCACAGGGAGATCTAACCAGCTCTTTTATTATAGGGCACACATTTCCATGAATTTAATAAATGTGATGGGAATTTGGGTAACACTTTAGTATGGGGAACATATTTTAATTAACAAAGACTTAATTTAGAGTTATTTGGTTAGGGTTAGGATTAGGGTTAGAGGGTTAGGCTTAGTAATGGTGAATATGTTCCCCATACTAAATTGTTACCGGCTTACTGGTTGTATAATAAGGCCATGCAAAATAAGGCAGTAATAAGTACTTAATAATGACTAATTAAGAGCCAATATGTTACTAATTTGCATGTTAATAAGCAACTAATTAATGGTGAATATGTTCCCCATACTTAAAGGCCTACTGAAAAGATTTTTTTTTATTTAAACGGGATTAGCAGATCCATTCTATGTGTCATACTTGATCATTTCGCGATATTGCCATATTTTTGCTGAAAGGATTTAGTAGAGAAAATCGACGATAAAGTTTGCAACTTTTGCTCACTGATAAAAAAGCCTTGCCTGTACCGGAAGTAGCGTGACGTCACAGGAGGTAATATTCCTCACAATTTTCCTTTGTTTACAATGGAGCGAGAGAGATTCGGAGCGACAAAGCGACGATTACCCCATTAATTTGAGCGAGGATGAAAGATTTGTGGATGAGGAACGTTAGAGTGAAGAACTAGAGGCAGTGCAGAACGTATCTTTTTTCGCTCTGACCGTAACTTAGGTACAAGCTGGCTCATTGGATTCCACACTCTCTCCTTTTTCTATTGTGGATCACGGATTTGTATTTTAAACCACCTCGGATACTATATCCTCTTGAAAATGAGAGTCGAGCACGCGAAATGGACATTCACAGTGACTTTTATCTCCACGACAATACATCGGTGACACACTTAGCTACTGAGCTAACGTGATAGCATCGTTCTCAAATGCAGATAGAAACAAAATACTTAAATCCCTGACTGGAAGGATAGACAGAAGATCAACAATACTATTAAACCATGTACATGTAACTACACGGTTAATAATTCTCAGCCTGGTAAAGCTTAACAATGCTGTTGCTAACGACGCTAAGGCTAACTTAGCAACTTAGCAACCGGACCTCACAGAGCTATGATAAAAACATTAGCGCTCCACCTACGCCAGCCGGCCCTCATTTGCTCCTCAACAGCCGTGCTCACCTGCGTTCCAGCAATCGACGGCGCGACAAAGGACTTCATCCGTGGGTTTGGCGGCTAGCATCGGCTAGGCGTCTGATATCCAAGTAAGTACCGGTAGTCCTTGTTGTGTTGCTACAGCCAGCCGCTAATACCCCGATCCCACTTACAACGATCTTCTTTGCAGCCTCCATTGTTCATTAAACAAATTGCAAAAGATTCACCAACACAGATGTCCAGAATACTGTGGAATTATGAAATGAAAACAGAACTTTTTCTACGGGCTGCGAATACTTCCCTTGTCCTCGTGACGTCACACGCATACGTCAGCATAATAACACGTTTTTAACCGGAAGTGTGGCGGGAAATTTAAAATTGCACTTTATAAGTTAACCAGGCCGTATTGGCATGTGTTGCAATGTTAAGATTTCATCATTGATATATAAACTATCAAACTGCGTGGTCGGTAGTAGTGGGTTTCAGTAGGCCTTTAAGTGTTACCGGAATTTCTTATTACAATTGCACTGTTTTTAAAAGTTGCAAGTGATAAACACTTATTTAGTGAAATGAAAAGAATAATAAAACTGCATCAATATACATACATTATGCCTCAATACTCGATTTGTAATCAAATTGTAGCTCTTACAATCGAATCGAATCGTGACATGGCCAAAGATTCCCACCTCTAATTGTATTATTTAATACTTAATACACACGATACAAAGTCATGGTGTGTGATATGTATTAAATAATACAAAAAATGAATTGTGTTATTTAATAAATATTACACACAAAGTCATGGTATGTAAGAACTAATTCTGCAAGAACATGTCAGCGATGCGAACAAACTGTTATTCAAACCAACTCAACAGAGTGCTGCTGCTAATGTCGACTTGTATATTTTGAGGCTGTTTATTTCATTTATTTTTTTTTTTTACATCAGAGCAGAAAAAAAATAGGTTGATATTGAATCAATTGCCTTTTTTATGCTGTTTTGCCAGACCTGTGTCACATGACTTCAAACTTGACACCTCATTGGCTGGTTCTGAGACATGATCAACTGTGTCAGTCTTAATTTACCGGAATTAAGTTTTGCTTTTTGAGGCAGCACATTTTTCAACACTGAATTTTTCAGCTCTGAATTTTAAAACACTGACTTTTTATTTCAATGATATTGTCAGCACAATTTGATGTAAACAGTTCACAAAATTCAAATGCAAACAATTGAGTTATATAAATTCAGTGTCAAAAGTCGATGTTGATGATCTAGAAGGGAATTCATTAAGTCAGATTATGTTTTGCATATGGTGAATGTTTATATTCATCTTGGAGAAAGCAAACCACCAGTTTAACTAGTAGGTATTTAACTTTAAGCACATAATGCCATAGGGCCCTTTAGTATTGACATTTGCATGTGGATTGGATTAGTTCTCGCGGAAGAAAAGGCAATAAAATTGGACCTTGGTTTGCAAAGTGATGCCCCTATCCGTGAGAAGAGACTACATGTTTAGCTTAACGCCAACGTTTAAGATACGACCTGCATCTGTTGTCTTTTCAGACACTTACACACGAACATCTCCTTTTATAGTCAGGATGTGCTGTCCGGACTTAGCACACACACACAAAGACAGGAAGTAGGAATATAAAACTGATGATTTGGAGTTAGGAGTGCCTCATTTGTTTTACTTGACCTCCTCCAGGAACTGCAGTCCTGTATAATGACGCTCGCTTGTAATAAAGCAACTTTTAGTTCAGTAAAGCGTCTCCGACGTCTCTTTTGATCCAGTCACACTGCCGTGTCACCTTTCTGTTCGGACGAGGATGACAAGACCAGAAATACACATCAGTCTAAAACCTTTCTTATTTAAAAGTCATATTTTGATATTGAAACATCTCATCTCTGCATAAATTACTAGACTACCCTTATGAGATGCACAGATGGGTTGTGTCAATATCAAAATATTACTTTGAATCACTTTTTAGCACCCAAGAATAAATTGATTTAATGAATACATCCAAACACTTTATTTATATTTATTATGTGCATTAACGAAGAACACTTGATATTTTATGTAGCTTTTAAACAAGAAAGAGGTTTTAGCGCATCAACATTGGCTCGTTAACAGTCCTTTACAATCCCATTAATACCATAGAAATGGACAACTCTTTCATTTTTCCGATACAATAAAGGCTATAATAATTTCAACCACATCGTTAAAATTACAATGAATATAAGTGTTTGTCCTACACGTAGTAATCAGTTGTGGACAGACAAAGTCCCAGCAGTGCAGCTTTAGCAAGCATGTGCGTCCACACGGCAGGAATCCATTTTTGGCAGGGGCCCCCCTGAAAAAAATGTAAATGTTAAATGTTTTTCTGCAGCCGGGTCTGGCTTCACCTGTGATGACAGCACTACTGCTGTGGCCGTGCAGTGCGCACTGTAACTGTATGCAAAGCGCAGGTAGAGGCAAAATGTCCCAAAAAAGGACATATCCTACAGGGGCAGAAAAAAGACTGTTTAACACACAAGGTAATGTGGTGAATTATACCATGTACCATTTTCTTATATGATTGTGAGCTGGCATGTGTTTGTATTTGGTCACAGGATCCTTTAGAGGATTATTCTACTAAGGTCAAAAGTGCACATCCATCACAAGCAATCCAGAGAGTGGTGGCTGTTGCCCCCAGGACATTGGGGAACTTAAAGGATAGCAGCAGTTAGATTCTAGGAAGAAGTGTAAACACAATAACGCCCCTCCCATTCCCCCGGTAGGCGATCAGGGGTTGGAGGTCATCCAACTTCATTGAGCAAAGTGACAACGCCCAAGTCTTGTCTGCATGTATACAAACAAACTGGGTGTTGTCCAGACTCACCGGCCCCAAGGCTAGAACAACAAAGAGTAACTGTCTTCGTGTAAAAGGTATTTATGGGCAGTTGTCGAAGAAGACAGCAGAAGAGTAATCAGGCCCATACTTTTTCTCCTGGAAACGGCAGTTCCAGTCTGAGGCTCGCTGCAACAAATAAAGCTTTTTGTTCGACGATTCCTCGTTGGCGTCTTCTTGGTTCATCACGCATCACACAGTCACTCTGTCCTGGGAGAGTGGCACGACCATCAAGTATGCAACAGTAACACAAGGAATTTAACTTTGGACTGTGCTCTTGGTAAAAGGTAAACATTTAATAATATTTGGCTAAAAATGAAAAAGAGGTAATGTAAGACTAACATTTACAAGACTAATGATACATATACTGTAAAGACAAAGGTTTATCACTTGGAACATTCAACCCCAGGCCCCTTTTGTGGCTGAATGTTCTACATTTTAAAATTAGGAACCTTATGTGGCACCCTTGTCATCATTCTTTCATTGGTATTATTAGGGACCGAGTCCCTTTGGGACAGAGGACCCTATTGTATTTCTAGCGTTTTATTATTTGAGCTGTAATTTGACCCCCTTAACATGCTTCAAAACTCACCAAATTGGACACACACATCAGGACTGGCAAAAATTGCGATCTAATCAAAAAACCAAACCCCAAAACTCAAAATTGCGCCCTAGCGCCCCCTAGGAAGAAAACACAGACAAAACTGCCTGTAACTCCCAGTAGGAATGTCGTAGAGACATGAAACAAAAACCTCTATGTAGGTCTCACTTAGACCTATATTTCATACACTGACAACCCCCAGCAAAAATCAACAGGAAGTTTGCAATTCCCCCTTCAAAACAAAAGTTGTGTCACCTTTTTTCAAACATTATCTCCTTTGAGCGCGTTTGTCGTGTCTGCTTCAAATTAGCACAGGAGAGACATTGAACCCTTCTGATTAAAAGTTGATGAAAGAGTTTTAATTACTGATCCGGTTTGGATTTTATGAGCCCTCAAAGTCGGTCCCGACCATCGCTGCTTGCAACTTTAATTTGTGTTATTATTGTATTGGTAATATTTATGTTCTTAACTGGGCCACCACTATGTATTTATAAATGACATGTCATATGTAAATACATGCCAGGCTAACAATAGGATAATGTAACCAACACTGCCAGAGCCACAATGAGTTTATAGTAGTGTGTGAATGATCAACAATCAATAATATTGGCAGAAAGAGGGCCCCAAAATTAAATGTTGCTTAGGGCCCCATTGAGGCTTGACACTCGTGTTAGTGACAGTGCTAGCACAGTTTAGGGATGATCCCTGTTTAATTGAGTGTAACAGTAGACCTTATGATGGCATTGTGTAAAATGTATATGTACACATGTACATTTTTTTTGTGTTAATATTGAAATTGTGATATTCAAGACATTTCATATTGTTACAAGTTATTTTTTTCACTTGGTAGCGCCGATGCTGCTAGTGAAAAAGCTAATCGTACGACCCTGCCCTAAAGAAACCCACAGAGTCCATGGAATCTACTTTGAGAACCAGTGTAAAAGAGTATTCAATCTACTTTGAGAACCAGTGTAAAAGAGTATTCAATCTACTTTGAGAACCAGTGTAAAAGAGTATTCAATCTACTTTGAGAACCAGTGTAAAAGAGTATTCAAACGGGCCACAGTGCAGGGAGAGCTGCTGGAGGTGAGAACATCAGTCGTTAGGTGTAAATCGTCGTTAAAACAGGTCAAAACAATGTTAAAAAAGGTATAAAAAAAATTCAAATGCCACATGAGACTTACGTAAGTCTCACTCTTGTTATTTTCTGAAACTTGGCAGTCATGATTTTATTATCATGCTACACTATTATGCTATGCTAACATTAGCCTGTGTTAATTAACATGCTATGCTAACTATTATACTAAACCAGGGGTCGGCAACCCAAAACGTTGAAAGAGCCAAATCTGTCTGGAGCCGCAAAAAATGAAAAACAGTAGATAAGTGTTAAAATGAAGGCAACACATGATGTAATTAGTTATATTAGCCTACTATCAAAATGACTATGTGTCGCAAGCTGAAGCAAATCTTCGCTGACAGAATCGTTGAAATGTAATATTTATTCTACACATTTTTACAACATTAGAAACCATTAGTAAATCAGAGGCTACTCAGAAGGTGAGATAACTCCTGGAAATTACTGGCTTTTAATGGCCAAAGGTATAGATGTGTGTGTCCAAGTTAAAGGAAACGGCAAGCTGTCTTCTTCTAATGGATTTATTACAACATTTGCAAGCTGGGTAATGTTTGCTGGTCTGGAACAACATGGCACACAAACTACTATCAACATTACATACAGATATGTGTCATGAGACATGCAAAACTAAATTATATACAAAGAGGATAAAAGTAAAGGATATTAAATTAGCTCAAATATACCTACAAATGAGGCATTATGATGCAATATGTACATACAGCTAGCCTAAATAGCATGTTAGCTTGCAGTCATGCACTGACCAAATATGCCTGATTAGCACTCCAACAAGTCAATAACATCAACAAAGCTCACCTTTGTGCATTCACGCACAGCATCAAACTTTTGGTGGACAAAATGAGATGTAGTGGATTGTCCGAGGCTTAAACAGGCAACAAAAGTAGTTTAGTACAACAAATTTATTTACCCATTATCAAAAGTGCAGGTTGAATTAAGTTGTCCGTGCAAGCAGACACAATGTACTCAGGAGCACACAAGACACACACAAGCCAAAATCACTCTCGAGTCCCGGTCTTCTGCCATTTTTTATATGTCTCTTGTGCGTCACTGTTTTTATCTCGTGCGTCATGATTGTTTTTGCAACATCCTTGGACTCCCCAATCATACCCAAACAACCAAAACATTCTGTAGACAGGTTGGCACGACTTAATATTCACTTTTGTCCCACACCCGGGGACACAGAATAGAAGAGAAATCAAATGAGCATACATTCTTGACAGACATGAAATATAGGTCAAAGGTCAGAAATTCTACTACAGAGACAAAGAAGGAGTGGAAGATTGTACACGTAAACAAACTGTTGCATCACAGTCACACTATGGTGAGTTCAAGTACTGCCGAAATTAGTAGGACAAAACGATGTTTACCAAATACTCTCATCAGTGAAGCATACACACAAACATATTAAACAGTGAGCTTTCTAACGATTGGGAAGGTTTGTGTCATGTTTGTCCTCAAACAAAAAACATACTAAAACAAAAACATTATTTTCCCCCCATCTTTTTCCATTTTCAATCCTTTTTTTAAAATGCTCTAGGGAGCCACTAGGGCGGCACTAAAGAGCCGCAGTTTGCTGACTCCCGTACTAAACTAACATTATGCTACGCTGACTATCATGCCACACTATTATGCTAGGCTAACATGTTCCGTTAACTATTATGTTATGCTAACATTGTGCTGCATGCATTAACTATCTAGTTACCCTAACTACTGTGCTACACTAACATTATGTTGCTAACCATCATGCCATGCTATTATACTACAGTACATTAACATGCTGAGCTATTATGATAACATTATGCTATGCTAACTATCATATCATGCAACATTAAAGGGGATCTACCCTTTTTTTTTTTAAATTTTGCCTATCGTTCACAATCATGAGAGACAAGAACACACGTCTTTTTTTTCTCCAATTTTAAAGATGATTAAAAAAAACACTTGAAAGATGCGTCTAATGGAAGTCACCGTTGTAGCCTTCAAAGCTGTCATGGTACGGGCTCGAACCCGCTTTTCCCCAGCTGCTGGGTCTGCCAGAACCTCCGCTGGCAGCGCGCCCAGACACGCCCCTGCTCGCGTGGGCGTGCGACAAGGCTGCAGGCAATCAGGAATCTGCACACCTGGGACTAATGAGAGGGAGCGGCATGAAGACCAGCAGACCCGAGGAACCTTTGCCAGAACGTAGCCTATCTTCACAGTAAGCATCACGTCTGGCATCCCTCCCTCGTTCTTTGCTCGCCTTCTCTGTTCCCCTTCCTTGTTCCAGAGTTTATGTCCCTTGTGTCTTCCACAGTGTCTTCCCCGTCTCCTGTGATCGAGCATTGCTTCTCGACTTCCATCCGGATTTCTGACTGCCTTCCCCGATCCTCGACCGCTTGGACACGGACATCGTTGCCTCTCTCCAACCCTTGAATGCTTGCCTCCCCACAGACTGGCTCTTCGCATTGCCCCTTTGGTTCCACGAATGATTCATCCAACACGCACACACAACAACACCTGGTAACATTCATATTGTTAATTCAGCACATCGTCCTCACACATTCACTTGAAGTAGCATACACGTCCTATACTTTTTGATTGATTAATTGATTGAAACTTTTATTAGTAGATTGCACAGTACAGTACATATTCCGTACAATTGACCACTAAATGGTAACACCCGAATAAGTTTTTCAACTTGTTTAAGTCGGGGTCCACTTAAATTGATTCATGATACAGATATATACTATCATCATAATACAGTCATCACACAAGATAATCATCAGAGTATATACATTGAATTATTTACATTATTTACAATCTGGGGTGTGGGATGTGGAGGGGGGTTAGGTTTGGTTGATATCAACACTTCAGTCATCAACAATTGCATCATCAGAGAAATGGACATTGAAACAGTGTAGGACTGACTTGGTAGGATATGTACAGCAAGTAGTGGACATAGAGAGAGAGATCAGAAAGTATAAGAATAAGTATCTACATTTGATTATTTACAATCCGGGGAGGGTGTTAGTCATACTTGCCAACCCTCCCGGATTTTCCGGGAGACCCCCGAAATTCAGCACCTCTCCCGAAAACCTCCCGGGACAAATATTCTCCTGAAAATCTCCCGATTTTCAGCCGGCGCTGGAGGCCACGCTCCCTCCAGCTCCATGCGGACCTGAGTGAGGACAGCCTTTTTTCCGCTTTCCCATGATATAAACAGTGTGTCTGCCCAATCACGTTATTCCGTGAAGTAGAGGGCGGGGGTGGTTGGGGGCATGGTTATTTACAGCTAGAATTCACCAACTCGAGTATTTCATATATATATATATATATGTATGTATGAAATACTTGACTTTCAGTGAATTCTAGCTATATATATATATATATATATATATATATATATATATATATATATATATATATATATATATATATACCCACACAGCAAAAACACTCCGCGGCGGATCCCCCGCGCAGGTATCGCGCTTTCCGGAACGGAACCGCGAAACGGACCCGCATCGGCGTCCATTTGCACTCAGGAATGTATCCGCCACGGCGGCGGGTAGCTGATCCGCCGTGGCGGCGCGTTGCATCCGCATCGCACCCATGATCAAAGCCTTATTTCCGCGGCGGGTGCGCCGTGACGGCGCGCTGCATCCGCTCCGCACCCAAGATCAAAGCCTAACCTCCCGCCGCGGACCAGCAACGGACTCATAAAAACCCTGGCTCATCTGGCCGTTTAGGACCCCTTTATCTTATTTTCAAAATCCCTTCTGTTCTTGCTGTAGGATAAAATAGGAAACTAAAAAATTCACTAAGCCCTACTACAGCAATATAGGCTTACATATGCATTGCCTTGTATTTTTAAACTAACAATATTGTCAATAGGCAGAAACAGAAAATGGTCAATTCACTCTATAAAGTAAATATATATAATATATATTTAAAAAGTAAATATACATATTTAATCTATTAGGCTACAACTTCAAGGAAACACTGCTCCATGCACAGCTAACATATCAGAAAATGAATAACTGGTGAATGACAAGAAGTCCAATAAAAGGTTGTTTATTTATACATATACATCTCTATTCCTCCTGAGGAGGTGGAAGCGGGACTCGTCTCCTCGTTGCCCGATCCCCCGCCAAGTTGAACCACCTGATGGCGTGTTTGGTGACCTCAGCGTCCGTGGCTGACCTTGTCAACACATTTTTACTCACAGCACCTGTAATCAAACAAGATTACAAGACAGATACGTTTATGTTTATGGTAGGAAGCATCCAAAGCCAAGTATGCTTACACAATACAAAATATGTGATAGGTATTAAGAAGATTACATTTGAAAAAAAAAAAAAAGACTTAAAGTTACTGGAGGTGTTTAAAATAAGGTGCGTAAACTATGAATTTGTGATCAGGGTATAGGTGTGCAAGACATCCAAAATGTTTAAACAATATCGTTATTTGGTTCCTTGATCAGAGTACTTGTTTGGCTCTGTTGGATGACGGCGGCTGGGGGTTGGGGGTGGGGGGCATAAATAAATATCCATAACCCAACTTTGGGAGGTTGACATTGTTTTCTTATTATATTTGTACTATCATTCTATGTTTGTATTCGTGTAGGCCAGGGGTGTCCAAAGTGCATTTGCGGCCTGCAGGTCATTTTTTAACGGTCCCAGGGCACATTTTTAAAAAATACGATCGAAATAAATAAAAAACATTAAAAGTGGTATTTAAAGAGCAAACAGGTGAAATGTAACAAGAAAATGTAGCAATGTTTACTCTAATCACACAAAGCTGCCATGTAGGCTGTTTCTTTCTTTAAAAAATAATAATGAATCAAAATCAATGTCATTATGAATTATTGACCTATTCAAGGCTTAAGAAGTTTACCTTCGCAATCAGCTGGTCTTGGTTGTGCTTAATAGTTTCCAGCAGGCTAAGGATGTGGATTACCTCAGGCGCTGTTGACAAACAGCAGTATAAAATTAACATGTTTCAGTGTTTATCCTCATTCACATAATCCTGACATTAGCTATTGACCTTAGTTAATGACAAAAGTTATTGACAAAGTTTGAAGAAAATATGTGATTGCTTGTGAATTTGAATTTTTTCCAAAATTTGTGGCACAGAATGACCATCCGGTATTTGTCAGTTATTGCTCACCAGAGCAGGAAATGTAGTCGGCCATTCTTCCCCCTCGCCATGTTGGCCTGCTGGCCAGGCTGGATCCAGGCTCCTCTGTCTGCCACATGTTGAGGGCTGCTGGTGAGGGGGGTGGAGGGAGTCGAGGAGGGACTGCCGTTCCTAGTGAGGTGGGCATTGTGAGAGAGCCATCAGTTAACCATGACTGGTAATACCCAAGGGGCCTATCTATACACTAATATTTCAGAGTTCAGTCCCTACCTTGTGTAACTCTCTGCATGTTTAATGCAGGTGCTGGTGAAGGCATATGAATGCGTCCTTCCCCATGGTGAGGTGCTAAGGGAGATAAATTGGTATTAAATGGTTGTGATCTGTTAACCATGGTTACTGGATGCTGAGATATTATTTCAGAGATCAGTCTTTACCTAGAAAGTTATCTCCAGTTGAGGAGTCGAGTTGACAAGTACTCATGACTCTTGCTGGCACTCGGCGAGACGGTGGAGCTGGGAGAAGGGATACAAGGAGAGGGGAATATCTCTAGCACTAAGAATGTTAACCATATCTTTAATATTAATGTGGTGGTTTTGTTGTTTTCGATGTTAAGAGATTATTCCTTACTCTGCCTGTGCAATTGGCTTGTCAACCCCAGAGATGTGAGGTCACTATTTCCCGGGTCTTCTTCGCTATCATCTGAGTCCCCGAGACGATGGCTGTTGGGTAACCATATCATTAGGATTATTGCAATACCAAAATTGCCAAATATACATATAGTACAAGCATCTCTGGTCTATTTTTGAATGCTACCGGAAATAACCTTCCTATTACTGTAGAAACATGACAAAAACAAGACGGAACACACTTACACTGGCTTCCTGTTCCTCTTTTCTGGCAATTCCTCGTTCTCTGCCTCAGATTGCAGGTCTGAGGTGTTGCAGCCCTTTCCATATTGTTGCATTATTTTTAATGCGTCTTTGTAGTTGTCTAAAATTGAATATGTTAAAATGAACATGAGTTTCAAATTAGCTGTAGAGCTGAACAGAATATTATTATTATTGATGATGATAAATCAGGTCTCTCTCTTACAAGAGACCTGGTCAGAACATAGACACAATAGGTTATTCCAAGCATAAAGAGAAGCAACTATGACGTTATTTTTAAACAACAAGATTATGAATTTGCATACCACAAGTTCGGACAACAGAAACGTCAAATCTTGGCCAGTTTGGCTCATGCTGCTCCTCATTTAAAGCTGCCCTTTTAATTCTGTCGGTGTTTTTATAGCTGGGCCAGAAAACCATCCTATCATCATACCATCCACTTGGGACAACCGCAATGTCCCTGTTCATTATAAATTTAATCAGATGAAAAGGCACCCTTAATGTAGAAAGAAAGAAAAGAGGTATTTATTCATCGTCAAAGGAACAACGTGGACAAAAGCATGCACAGGTGTTAGTGTATACAAATAAGCAAGTAAGATGAGCTGAGATTTTACCTGAATGGTGCCCCAAGGTGGTAAGAACTATAAGAAAGGTAAAAGTACAGGTCATAATAGCCAGAACTTCAGCTCAATCGTAAAGTAGGGTTTGAAATTATGGGTGTAGTGTATACAGAGATCAGTCCCTACCTTGTGTAACTCTATGCATGTTTAATGCAGGTGCTGGTGAAGGCATATGAATACATCCTTCCCCATGGTGAGGTGCTAAGGGAGATAAATTGGTATTAAATGGTTGTGATCTGTTAACCATGGTTACTGGATGCTGAGATATTATTTTGGAGATCAGTCTTTACCTAAAAAGTTATCTCCAGTTGAGGAGTCGAGTTGACAAGTACTCATGACTCTTGCTGGCACTCGGCGAGACGGTGGAGCTGGGAGAAGGGATACAAGGAGAGGGGAATATCTTTAGCACTAAGAATGTTAACCATATCTTTAATATTAATGTGGTGGTTTCGTCTACAACGCTAAATATATCCTGTGGTGTACCTCAGGGATCAATATAGGACCTAAATTATTCAATGTCTAGATAAATGACATTTGTAAAGTTACAAAAGATTTAAAGTTAGTATTATTTGCGGATGATACAACAGCGTTTTGTTCAGGAGAGAACACACAGAAGATAATACAAATAATAACAGAAGAAATTAACAAATTAAAAAGATGGTTTGACAAAAACAGACTATCTTTGAATCTCAGTAAAACTAAAATAATGCTATTTGGTAACAGTAGAAAAGAAAGTCAAACACAAATACAAATAGACGGAACAGAAATTGAAAGAGTAAATGAAACCAAATTTCTAGGTATAATGATTGATGATAAATTGAACTGGAAATCTCAAGTAAAAAATATACAACATAAAGTAGCAAGAAACACGTCAATAATGAATAAAGCAAAACATGTTCTAGACAAAAAATCACTTCATATTTTCTACTGTTCACTAGTGTTACATATCTGAGTTATTGTGTAGAAATATGGGGAAATAATTACAAAAGTACACTTCATTCATTAACGGTGTTACAAAAAAGATCAGTTAGAATAATATATAATGTTGGATATAGAGAACACACAAATCCTTTATTTATTGAATCAAAGATACTGAAATTCCACGACATAGTGAATTTGCAAACAGCTAAAATTATAAACAAAGCAAACTATAACCTGCTACCCAAGAATATACAACAATTCTTCTCAAAAAAAGAGGAGAAAAATAATCTTACAGAGAAATGTAATTTAAAACATTTGTACGCACCTACAACACTTAAGACCTTCAGTATATCAGTATGTGGAATTAAATTATGGAATGCATTAAGCAAAGCAATCAAACAATGTACTAATATGATCAATTATTTATGCTTACATGTGGAAATAATAATAATAGTAAATAAAATAATAATAATAAAAAAAGGAAAATAAAGCATAAAATAGTCTCTAATAAATTAATTAAATAAAAAACAGCATATAAAATATATACATTAGCAAATAACAAAAATATAGATCAAGAAAAAGGATCCTTAATATGTGCAGCAATTTTTCACACTCACATCACCTCATTTTATTTTTTTTCTACAATTAACTATGCCAAAAAACACATAGACATACCTTTTTTTTGTAATGGAAACAAAAACAACATGGCGTCACACACAGCTAGTCCACAGTAAACAGGATCTCGAGCTCCACTAAAGAACAAAGAAAGAAATAATACACACTCATATTAATAGCAAAGAACGGCTGTTTCCACTAGCGTTACGTTGTTGACTAACGCAGTAACGTTAGCGACCTGGGCCTAAACAACACTGACAATAAAGTAATGCGCTTTCGTTTCAAGCAGTTGGAAATATGTGGAATATCGTAGCATGTAACCTACACACATTCACAGCGTCTAACAAAAGATGGCCTAAGTTAACTGTATTGAACTTTTTACTCACCGGCTTCACGCGGGAAACTTTCACTTTCTGGAGTCGGGGTCCCCCGGAACACAAAACACAGATAAAAGACAATTTTACAATACCACGGCGAAAAAATGACCGTCGTTGTGTGGGTTTTTTGACGAATAACACTCTTTTCCACTTTTCTTCGCTCGGGCCTCACCTCCCGCGTGCAGCCATTTCGAATTTTCTGTATACGTGACGTCAGACGCACGTCCCCATGCAAAGCATTCTGGGAGGCGGCGCTGGAAATAAAGCCTTTTTTTACAGAATATAAAGTTTTACTGCTAGTCCTAATATCAAACAACGTCATTACAATCATACATAAACGATGATGGAAACACAAAGGCCGATCTTTACTGCGGATGTAGCAATAAATCAATAAATCTATACTTACGTTCGTGTTCCAGCAAAGAAAGTCCAGAGATCTTGGCTCATGCGCGTACACGCTAGTAGGCGCGTCCACGTCTGCGGGTGCAGACATTGGTTGGCTCAGCGTGCGTAGGCGGAGCCTATAACTCTAGGCGGCGCGCGCCGGTTTAGTTTGTCGCGTCCGCGTATGCGAATCAGACACGAGTCCGCTCAGGATCAGCTGTCTGACCGTACAATTTTCAGAGGCGGAGCTGTATCCTCTAGGCGGAGCCAAAACGAATGTGACAGTAACGCGGGTTGGGTGACTTGAAGGCGGATCCGTATAGCAGTCTTCTGCTGTGTGGGTATATATATATATATATATATATATATATATATATATATATATATATATATATATATATATATATATATATATATATATTTTAATACTTGAATTTCAGTGTTCCGGTGGCTATCCATTAGATGGCAGTATTGTCCTGTTTAACTTCTCCGTTCATTGGGCAGGCAAGCTGTTTATATTGTGGGAAAGCGGACGTGAGAACAGGCTGTCCCCACTCAGTCTCAGGTCCGCATTGAATACCGGGAGTTTGTCGGGAGAAAATCTCTGCCGGGAGGTTGTCGGGAGAGGCGCTGAATGCCGGGATTCTCCCGCTAAAAACGGGAGGGTTGGCAAGTATGGCCTTTTGTTTGTACTTTTTTTTAGTTAGAATTAAAAATGTATTCACCTTCACGCGATGTCTGGTCCAAATCGTTTGCACCACGGGAGAAGAAACCACGCCACAGTCCAAGTCGTGACAGATGTCGCCAGCTGAAGAGTTCTCCCGCAAGATTGGACGAAGGAACGTGGGAGGTCCTGCGCGCCATGGAAGCCGAGACACTTCGCCATTCCCCCATGGAGCGCAAGGATCTCATGTGGGGTCCGACCGGCAAACTGGTGCCGATCAGCTCCGTTTGGCCCGGGGACGTTGGCGCGTCATCCCTGTCCCGGAAGCGCCGCTCCAGACCGAGGACGTTAGGGAAGGTGAGCGGACAGCACGCGGCGCTCCCGCAAGCTCCTCCCCCTCCGGGCGGAAATGGGCCACAGCCTGCCCGGCTTCCCCAGGATGACATCATAGACCAAGATTTTTTTTTCCTGAATTATTTTTCTTTTGATCACACGCATCCAACCAAAAACTCTAAAGACATAATAAGACACTATCAAAACATGTTTTTAGAAATAAGAGCATGTCAATCACAGTCACCCAGTTTTCATGCCCCGCCCCCCAGGACTCAAGTCACGCCCAAGTCACACAAAAAAAAATTCTCCCCCACTCAATCCCAGGTGGGGAAGAATAAAATACTTTTTGGACAATTTAAAGGGGAGGTTTCTGCCCCCCTCCTGACCTCCCTCCACCCACCCAAAAGAACGGTTCCAGACCGCGGGGAGTGCGTCTGGTATCCGCTCCTTGAAGGGGGGGCTAGGGCTGGGAACTGTTCAGGTGGGGTGGTTCAGCATCGTCATGCCATGCCACAGCCTCCAGCACGGCCGCCACCACCAGTCTTTCGGCCTGCCAAGCCACAGCCTCCAGCACGACCACCACCACCAGTCTTTCGGCCTGCTAAGCCGCAACCTCCGGTTCGGCCACCACCACCGGTCTTTCGGCCTGCCAAGCCGCAACCCCCAGCTAGGCCACCTCCACCTGCTCCACGCCCTGCTCCAAGGCGATCAACGTGCTTAGCTCCACCACGCCAAGCGCCGCCAGTCGCAGCTCCACGGCAAGCGCCGCTAGTCGCAGCGCCACGCCGCCAAGCGCCGCCAGGCGCCGCCATGCGCCGCCAGTCGCGGCGCCACGCCGCCAAGACCAAGACCCCCCAAGCCAAGACCAAGACCCCCCACGCCAAGACCAAGACCCCCCACGCCAAGACCAAGACCCGCCACGCCAAGCTTCGCCGCCTGACCCGCCACGCCAAGCTTCGCCACGCCAAGCTTCGCCACGCCAAGCTTCGCCGCCTGACGCGCCACGCCAAGCTTCGCCGCCTGCCACGATGACGACGCATCCACCTCCTAGTCAGCCACAGATGTGGCCATTCAATGGGCGTCCTCCACGCCAGGTTCGCCGACCTCCTCGTCGGCCACGAATGTGGCCATTCCCAGGTCGTCCACCTCGTCTGGTACAGCGGCGCTCTACGCGTCGCCGGCATCTAACTCTGCCCCGGTGGATTCGGGGACACCTGGTCTGGCGACCCACCGCCATGTCCCCCTCTCGCCCTCCCATGACTCTTGATCCTGTGTTGTTTTATTGTTTTTGGACATCTGGGATCTGTCTAGCCTTTAAATAGACCCCCCTTTTTTTTTTTTAGATCAGTTGATCTGCCGTCTCCTTTTCTGCTCTGCCCCCCTCTCCTGCGTGGAGAGGTTATCAAGTGGCCACGAATCAGCCTCCATAGAGGCTGTGCTAAATGTTTCAAGTCGGGACCCGGGGTGGACCACTCTTCTGTGCATCAGTTGGGTCGGGAGGATCCCCACATCGGTGGTCCCTTCCAAGGTTTCTCATTGAGTTTTTTTCTTTCCCTGATATTGTATCTGGGATGTCGTTATGGCTTGTGCAGCCCTTTGAGACATTTGTGATTAAGGGCTATATAAGTAAACTGTAATAGAGTGATCTATGTTTGTCTGTTGCCATCTCCTGGTGAATATTGGCTATAGCGTACTGGGGTTACTTTTTAGTTGGCCAACGATTTACGTGGTGTTGCGCACCTGACGTCACGTGTGTTGAGTCTGTTCTGGAAGTCTACAGTAAAGAGACGTACTTCATCACCTCGCCTGTTTATTGCCTCCAACCCAATATATTACAAATGGCGACGAGGATTTAAAAGAAGCCCACTGCGTGAGGGGACATTATTGGAGGTCCGTGCACTGGTCGTAGGTAAGGCTGACGAGTAGCCTACTTTGTGGAGGAACCGGGCACGTGTCGGAGTAGCAGTAGCACCGGATGCTAACATGGCTCAGACAGTGGGTCGCATCGATGAATACAATGATTCAAAGGAGGATTTTGATTCATATCTGGAGCGTTTGGAGCAGTGGATGCTGGCTAATGAGATTGGAAATGACAAGAAGGTGTGTGTTTTCCTTTGTGTTATTGGAGCAGACACTTATAAGCTGCTGAAAAACCTCACATCTCCGGCATTGCCAAGTGCTTTAGGATATGATGTACTGACGAGGGCGCTATGTGGACATTATAAGCCTGCACCTGTTGTGATAGCAGAGCGTTTTCGCTTTCAGAAACGTAATCAGAAAGAAGGAGAAGCTGTTTCTGACTACATTGTGGCGTTGAGGCAGTTGTCAGCTACCTGCAATTTTGGACAATATTTGGTCAATGCCATGAGAGATCGTTTTGTGAGTGGATTACGTTCTGATGCAGTGCAACGCAGGCTGTTGTCTGAAAGGGACCTGACTTTTCCCCGTGCCTGTGAAATTGCAGTCTCAATGGAACTTGCTTCCAAAAATACAATGGAGTTCTCTGGACACAGCGGACCTCACCAGGTAAATGCCCTGTCAAGTGTTAATAATTTTTCTGAAAAGGGGAGGAAAGGACAGTTCAGATGGAACAATAATAACAAAGCAAAGGAACAGAAAGGAGGCAAAAGAGACACATGGGGGCAGCAAACATGTTACAGATGTGGTGGAAAGCACTCAGCACATGACTGCAGATTTAAAAATGAAAAGTGTCATGCTTGCTCCAAAATTGGACACATTGACTGTGCATGCAGGAAGACAAAAAGGCGATCTTCAACGCAGTATGTTGAAACTGAAGGGAGTGCATCCAAAAGTGGTGATGAGGCAGAACTTTTTGGATTGTATGCAGTTGACTCTACCTCAAACTGGGAAAAAGGTTACATAGTGGATCTTGGACTGGGAAACAAGAGCACCAAAATGTTACTGGACACGCGTTCAGCAGTGTCAGTGGTTTCTGACAGCTTTTACCAGGAAAACCTTACTCAATTTCCCTTGAAACCAGTTTGCAAGTTAAAGTTGAAATCATACTCAGGCCAAAGGATTGCTGTTCGAGGGTACATCATGTTGCCAGTACAGTACGAGGACCAGCAAGTGACACTTCCACTGGTCATTGTACAGGGAAGCAGACCTGCCCTGATTGGCCGCAACTGGCTAAAAAAGTTACGGCTGAACTGGAAACAGATTTTCACAGTACACAAGGTGCAGACAAAGACGCATGGTAACACAGGAGTACAGGAGGTGATAGAGAGACATAAGGCAGTGTTCTCAGAGGGCCAAGGCTGTATCACAGGGTTTAAAGCTAAAATCCGCACCAAGCCGGATACCACACCAATTTTCTGCAAGGCTCGCCCAGTTCCTTATGCACTAAAGGAAGCTGTAGAGAGAGAGCTGGAGAGGTTGGAGAGTGAGAAGGTGATTTCAAAGATTGACAAAAGTGAGTGGGTCTTGTTGAAAAATAAACTACTGACTCAATTATAAATAAAGATTTCTACACATAGAAGTAATCATCAACTTAAAGTGCCCTCTTTGGGGATTGTAATAGAGATCCATCTGGATTCATGAACTTAATTCTAAACATTTCTTCACAAAAAATGTAATCTTTAACATCAATATTTATGGAACATGTCCACAAAAAATGTAGCTGTCAACATTGAATACGGCATTGTTGCATTTCTTTTCACAGTTCTTTTTGACAGACATTTTAGTGAGGGTCAAACCATCATGGCATGGGGGAAACTCTGGGTTTATGGTAATGAATGGAATAGCCTACTTGATTTGATGTTCAGTTTATGAACTTACATTCATATTTTGTTGAAGTATTATTCAATAAATATATTTATAAAGGATTTTTGAATTGTTGCTATTAATAGAATATTTTAAAAAAATCTCACATACCCCTTGGCATACCTTCAAGTACCCCCAGGGGTACGCGTACCCCCATTTGAGAACCACTATGATAGATAACTGGCTTTGAAATCATAAGGCTAAGTAGATATTTATGTATGTTTTTACCCCAAAACTGTTTCGAATGTATGATAATATATCTGTTGCATTATAAGATGGATAAAGTCTAAAACATCTATAACTGCATGCAGTTCATGTCTTTTTTTATGTCGAAATAGGAAAAGAAAGAAAGATAAAGTACTTCATTGATGACACCTGTGCTTTATTAGGTTAAGACGTTGGTAGCAATGATTCCTTCCATGCGGACAGAAATTCAATTATAGCCCTACTTAATGTTTATAGAAAGTAAAGTTGTTATAAACCGATGGAAATGAACAGAAGTTGAACTATGCTTTGTACAACACTTTTAGCACTAGCAACCAAAGAAAGACAGAAAACATCTCAATGGAACGTTGGCTGAAGGATCTTTCAAGTTGAGGAGCGTGTGTGTCAGGAATTGAAGCTTCAAGCGTCCGTCAACGTGAACTTCTCCAACAAGATCTTCTCTCCTGGTTTAAACGCTGGCATGCCAATGTAAGGACAACTGGCACACCGGAATGCGTCGCCGAGGTAACACTGTTACACATAAACATCAGACATATGTTACATACAAACATCAGACTTATGCTTTTTTTCCCGACAAATCTTTTCATTTGAATTTTCTTTACAAACAAGGCAATTCTTACACAGTTTGGTCACAGTGGCTCTTCAGAGGTTGCTGCTTTTACAAACCCCAAAACCAGAGAAGTTGGCACGTTGTGTAAATCGTAAAAAAAAACAGAATACAATGATTTGCAAATCCTTTTCAACCTGTATTCAATTGAATAGACTGCAAAGACAAGATATTTAACGTTTGAACTGAGAAACTAAATTTTTAGCAAATGTTAGCTTATTTGGAATTTGATGCCTGCAACATGTTTAAGAAAAAGCTGGCACAAGTGGCAAAAAAGACTGAGAAAGTTGAGGAATGCTTATCAAACACTTATTTGGAACATCCCACAGGTGAACAGGCTAATTGAGAACAGGTGGGTGCCATGATTGGGTATAAAAGCAGCTTCCATGGAATGTTCAGTCATGCACAAACAAGGATGGGGCGAGGGTCACCACTTTGTGAACAAATGTGTGAGCAAATTGTCGAACAGTTTAAGAACAACATTTGTCAACCAGCTATTGCAATGAATGTAGGGATTTCACCATCTACGGTCCGTAATATCATCAAAAGGTTCAGAGAATCTGGAGAAATCACTGCACGTAAGCGATGATATTACACACCTTCGATCCCTCAGGCGGTACTGCATCAAAAAGCGACAGTGTGTAAAGGATATCACCTCATGGGCTCAGGAACACTTCAGAAAACCACTGTCAGTAACTACAGTTTGTCGCTACATCTGTAAGTACAAGTTAAGACTCTACAATGCAAAGCCAAAGTCACTTAACAACACCCAGAAACGCCGCCGGCTTCGCTGGGCCTGAGCTCATCTAAGATGGACTGATGCAAAGTGTAAAAATATTCTGTGGTCTGACGAGTCCACATTTCAAATTGTTTTTGGAAACTGTGGACGTCCTGTCCTCCGGAACAAAGAGGTAAAAAACCATTCGGACTGTTATAGGCGCAAAGTTAAAAAGCCAGAATCTGTGATGGTATGGGGGTGTATTAGTGCTCAAGACATGGGTAACTTACACATCTGTGAAGGCACCATTAATGCTGAAAGGTACATACAGGTTTTGGAGCAACATATGTTGCCATCCAAGCAATGTTATCATGGACGCCCCTTCTTATTTCAACAAGACAATGCCAAGCCACGTGTTACATCAACGTGGCTTCATAGTAAAAGAGTGCGGGTACTAGACTGGCCTGCCTGTAGTCCAGACCTGTCTCCCATTGAAAATGTGTGGCGCATTATGAAGCCTAAAATACCACAACGGAGACCCCCGGACTGTTGAACAACTTAAGCTGTACATCAAGCAAGAATGGGAAAGAATTCCACCTGAAAAACTTCAAAAATTGGTTTCCACAGTTCCCAAAAGTTTACTGAGTGTTGTTAAAAGGAAAGGCCATGTAACACAGTGGTAAAAATGCCCCATTGCCAACTTTTTTTGCAATGTGTTGCTGCCATTAAATTCTAAGTTAATAATTATTTGCAAAAAAAAAATGTAGTTTCTCAGTTCGAATGTTAAATATCTTGTCTTTGTAGTCTATTCAATTGAATATACAGTATGTTGAAAAGGATTTGCAAATCATTGTATTCTGTTTATTTACTGACACAATGTGCCAACGTCACTGGTTTTGGGTTTTGTACATAGTGTGCAAAAATGACAGGTGATAAGATGTCAGCCCAGAAGCTACACAAATCCTGTCAAACTTTTGTTTGTGTCGTATCAACTAAGTCAATAGTAGAATTCTTAGGATGGTCCGATCCAGTACTCAGCAGCAGTATCGCTGCGAAATCCTAATGATAACCAATGGGAATGTACTCACACTTCCACAGGCAGACTTTGGCAGATTTGTCTTCGGTTGTCCTTTATTCTCTTGATCCAGTTCCTCAGCGAGACCACAAGAACTGCGTAAACAAACATTGCAGGTCACAGTACCGTATTTTTCGGACCATAAAGCGCACTCAAAATCCTTTCATTTTCTCAAAAATCGACAGCGCGCCTTATAACCCGGTGCGCCTAATGTACAGAATTATTCTGGTTGTGCTTACTGACCTCGAAGCAATTTTATTTGGTGCATGGTGTAATAAGTGTGGCCAGTAGATGGTAGTCACACATAAGAGATGCGTGTAAACTGCAATATGACGCTAGTAAACAACACCAAAACTTTAAATGTTCCATTGAAAATAAAGAACATTACACACGGCGCTCAAAAATCTCTCAAAATGTTTTAGTACGACTTTGAAGCCGCACCGCTTGATGGCTACCGTAGTCAGAGATACAAGTATTACTATGGTGTGTGTATAAGGACCGCAAAATGGCACCCGTTAGCAGACATTATCTGGCGTTTTGTTTCGCAATATTATGCAAAACCAACTTTTCTTACCTAAGTACCTGCTGATCTGTATTTGAGATCTGCATAAGTCCTAAAAAAATTGCGCACGTCCGCGACTGTAGTCCATGTCGATGCCGTAGTCGATAAGCTTCTTCATTTCACCATCTTTTTGTTATGGGACTTTCATCTTCCGCTGTTGCCATTTCAAATATAAAGTAGTGTAAAGTTCTAACATATCTCGCTATGAAAGCACTTTTACATTATTCACCCACGGAACTTTAGTTATTAGAGAGTTCCGGTCTGAAGTTTTTTCACGGGATCCACGGATAAGGAGATGCTGCTACGTTGTTGATTTAAGTAAAGTCTGAATGTCATTAAAACAGTTAGCTCCATCTTTTGACACTTCTTCCACTCCCGTCCTTGCACGCTACACCGCTACAACAAAGAGGACGGGGAGAAGACTTTGTTGAAGGTGAGTCACGTAAATAAGAACGCCCACTAAACGGCGCATCCTGAAGAGACTGTCAGAAAGCGGCTTAAAGATGATCTGTAAAACAATCTATGCAACATTTTGACCAACGAACCACCATTACATGTTATGTAGACCACAAGGAAGTGTTTTCAATAAATCCTGATTAGACCCACTCATCGGCAGTGCGCCTTATAATCCGGTGAGCCCTATGGTCCGGAAAATACGGTACATTGTTTGCACTTGTACAACACGCAGTAATCTTTACCAGTTCTTGCAGGCTTTCTTCTTCTTGGCTGCTCCTTCCCCACAGGTGGGAGCTTTGAGCGATGCCGGGTCAGGCTTCTTGAAATCCTCCTCATCGAGCAGAGCATCAGAGTCTACTAGATCCTGGTAGGACAGGTCAGCAGAAACGTAACGTACTACTATTAACGAGTAGTAACTTGTAAGGGAACTCACCACATCGCCATCATTCATGTCATTGGCTGACAGCGTCCACATTTTCACAGTGTTGGGATCCAGAGGTGGTTTCTCTGCTGGCAGCACATATTTGTAATTATCATTTGTAATTATTAACAAAACAAAGTGCGCAAAAACTTAAAGTCAAAAATCTTAACCGGAAGTCGTAGTCATTTTTTTAAACCTGAAGCAGCCGTACATCAGCCAACTACTCAAACGCGGTTAGTTCAAATGAAGCTAAATTGATATTAGAGATAGCAGACAAATAATCCACCATAAATTGTGAAGGGTGTTAAGCGAGGGCAAAAAATGTGTGGAGCCTTTGAAGACTCGCCAACATAGATGAATATGTGGCCTCCTTGGATGGTGGTTTGTTTAAATGATGACAAAAGATGTCCTGACTTCTTTCCATGTCTGCAGTCTACAATTTGTCACTTTCATAGTTTTTTTGTTAATACCAACAGTAACTGTACAGAGTACCGCTGCGGTCCACACAGACCACGGCTGAGAAACATTTTTTCTGGCGGGCTTCAAGGGGGCATTCCCAGCCCAATAATGGGCCCTGGCCCTATGGTTAAGAAACACTGCATTAGAGTACAGTACAATAACACACTGTACAGTACCTGGCTGAGGAGTCCTTTTCCCGAAAGACAGCTTGATTGAAGTAGTCGAACCAACCTCAAAGTTTGGTTTGGTTGCAGATAAGCGTACTTTTGACAGGGTGTTGCCATGGTAACCAGTAGCTGTCTGAAGGGCGTTCAAAGCCTCTGGAGTCAGTTGTGCTTTATTCACCTGCAGGAAGAGTCATTATTCTCAATAATAAACCACTGACACAAGGATCTTCTTTTTTTTAAAATTTATTATTAATTATTTGCATGAGTACCTTTCACACGCTACCATTTCCCGGTGCCTGCTAATCTATATCGGTAATCAACAGAACCAATTTTCAGTATACCTGTGTGTGTGTGTCCATGTGTTAAAAAGTGTTAATTTGTTTAAAGGCCTACTGAAATTAAATTTTTTTATTTAAACGGGGATAGCAGATCCATTCTATGTGTCATACTTGATCATTTCGCGATATTGCCATATTTTTGCTGAAAGGATTTATTATAGAACAACGACGATAAAGTTCGCAACTTTTGGTCGCTGATAAAAAAAAGCCTTGCCCCTACCGAAAGTAGCGTGAGGTCACAGGAGGTATGATTCCTTACAATTCCCCGTTGTTTACAATGGAGCGAGAGAGATTCGGACCGAGAAAGCGACGATTACCCCATTAATTTGAGCGAGGATGAAAGATTCGTGGATGAGGAACGTTAGAGTGACGGACTAGAATGCAGTGAAAGACATATCTTTTTTCGCTCTGACCGTAACTTAGATACAAGGTATCATTGGATTCCACACACTCTCTTTTTTCTATTGTGGATCACGGATTTGTATTTTAAACCACCTCGGATACTATATCCTCTTGAAAATGAGAGTCGAGAACCCGAAATGGACATTCACAGTGACTTTTATCTCCACGACAATACATCAGCGAAGCTCTTTAGCTACTGAGCTAACGTGATAGCATCTGGCTCCAATGCAGATAGAAACAAAATAAATAAATCCAGACTGGAAGATCAACAATACTATTAAACCATGGACATGTAACTACACGGTTAATAATTTCCAGCTTGGCGAAGCTTAACAATGCTGTGTTGCTAACGACGCCATTGAAGCTAACTTATCAACCGGACCTCACAGAGCTATGCTAAAAACATTAGCTATCCACCTACGCCAGCCAGCACTCATCTGCTCATCAACACCCGTGCTCACCTGCGTTCCAGCGATCGACGGTGCGACGAAGGACTTCACCCGATCACAGATGCGGTCGGCGAGACGGAGGAAGTTAAGGTGAGTTTGCCGGCTAACGCGTCTGCTATCCATCTCTGTCTTCCTGGTTGTGTTGCTGTAGTCCGCAGCTAATACACCGATCCCACCTACAACTTTCTTTTTTGCAGTCTCCATTGTTCATTAAACAAATTGCAAAAGATTCGCCAACACAGATGTCCAGAATACTGTGGAATTTTTCGATGAAAACAGAGCAGTTTGTATGGGTCCGAATACTTCCGTTGCCGTCATGACGTCACGCGCATACGTCATCATACAGAGACGTTTTCAAGCGGAAGTTTCCCGGGAAATTTAAAATTGCACTTTATAAGTTAACCCGGCCGTATTGGCATGTGTTGCAATGTTAAGATTTCATCATTGATATATAAACTATCAGACTGCGTGGTCGGTAGTAGTGGGTTTCAGTAGGCCTTTCATATTAAAATTATATTTTTTCAAATGTATTGGTTTTCTTACACTTCTTTGTATCATTTGTAAGTATGCCACAGGTGTCAAACTCAAGGCCTGAGGGCCACATCTTTTAATGTAATTTTATTAAATATATATTATAAATAGAAATTTAAAAATTTTACATAATTGTATGTGGCCAGCAAAAGCCCCGAAAAAATAAGACACTTCATCTTTCTTGCTAAATGTATTTAAATTTTGACAGAAATGTTTTCACTGCAGTTCTTAACTGAATATTATCTTATTATTTGATGCAACAAGCTATTAAATGTTTTAGATCATTATAACCGTTCTCAAAATAATCTGCTTGTAACCTTGATTTGGGATTCTTGTGAAGCAATGATAACAATAATCAATAATAACTGTATAATATTATGAGGCTAGTATACATTATTTTGGTTATATACGTTTCGCAGTTACAAGCGGCCTTTGAGGGCAGCAACAACTGATGTGGCCCACAATGAAAACGAGTTTGAAGTATGCATTCATTTCAGTCTGTCCTAGGTGTGTGTTGCCGTAGTCAGGAAGTAGTCTTTGCTATTAAGTTGAATGTGCCAGTCTTGTCTTTTATGGAGTCCTACAAAATGTTTGTATTTCAAATATTGTACTTATTACACACCCACTATTTGATTGTAATTTGCATCTTAGTGGTGGTTTTCATTACAAAATTTGGAGGTGTTAAAGACCCTGTAAAATCACTAATGCTAGTCAGTAGCATCTATATGGCATATCTGATGTAAAATAGCAACAAGCAATAAAGGTATCAAAATATGGTACTATTTGATATCACGCAAACTGATACTCGCTAGTACTGAATTCTGATTGCATGCATCAAATGGTGACAAAAAAAATCTATTTTCAATTTATTTTATTTACTTGCCAGCAGTTTCACATTTGAAAGAACTCGAGGTATGTAACGAACATGACTATGGCCTAGCGTTTTACCGCTGGCATGTAAATCAAACATGTTGTGACTCACCTGTGCGACCGACATCAAGCCTGATAACTTGAGAGCCGACGTCAGCTTCTCTTCACTCCTCATGTTGTGTACATTTACTTCTGCAAAGTACACACGTGAACATTAAATAGCACCACAATATGCAAAGACGTGTGTGCATGAAGAGAAAACATTACTACCTGTGACAGGTTCATCCAGAATTAGCTTCCCACCAGGTTTCAGCACTCTGGCCATCTCTGCCAGACACTCAGAGCTGTGGATGGAGGCGCCATCAGCCAGCAGACTAGAGAGCACAAAGTTGAAGCTGGAAGCTGCGTGGGCGGCTGCAACAAGACAATTCATTAAATAATATTTTCCAATAAAAATTATCTCATACTCAGGTGTTCTGAACTGTGTGAAGTTGGCCCCACCACCTTGTACTGATCGTTTGTGCTGCAAAAATGTTTGGTCTAACTATAGTAGCAGCTAGTTGTTCCAAATGTGAAAAAACTAAACATTTGTTCAAATATGGTTTTAATTTTTAAACCATGACAGCACAAATGTTTAGGACAAGTTTGATGAGATTAGGACAAAATGGGGGACATCACTGGTCAGAAAATGTATGTTGCAATTACATTTGTACTATAAAAAACTTCACAGCTCAAACAAACGGCACTGTTATTTTAATATTTGCAATGACATAGATGGCCAACTTCACATAGAACTTTGAAGTATTTGAATGAGAGCCAGTAGTAGTTTTATTATTCTTTTTTTTGTTAAAATAACAATAATGATGTTATTGTTATCGTAATCATGCTCAAGAAATTCAACGCAAAATCATTCAATCATCTTAAAAAATGTCAAAAAGTATATGAATGCTAGTTACATGTTATTTACTTACCGTATTTTTCGGACTATAAGGTTCTCAAAACTCGACAGTGCGCCTTATAACCCAGTGCGCCTAATGTACGTAATAATACGGTTGTGCTTACAGACTTAGAAGCAATTTTATTTGGTACATGGTGTAATAAGTGTGATCAGTAGATGGCAGTCACACATAAGAGATACGTGTAGACTGCAATATGATGGCAGTCACACATAAGAGATACGTGTAGACTGCAATATGACGCCAGTAAACAACACCAAAACTTTAAATGTTCCATTGGAAAAAAAAAAACATTACACACGGCTTTCAAAAATCTGTCAAAATGTTTTAGTATGACTTGGAAGCCGCACCGCTTGATGGATTGTCGGCCCATTACGGATACCGTAGTCAGAGATACAAGTATTACTATGGTGTGTGTTTAAGGACCGCAAAATGGCACCCATTAGCAGACATTATCTGGCGTTTTGTGTCACAATATTATGCAAAACCAACTTTTCTTACCTCTTGGTACCTGCTAATGTGTATTGGAGAGCTGAATAAATGCTGAAAATTTGCGCAAGTCCACCATTGTAGTCCGTGCCGATGCCGTAGTCGATAAGGTCATAATATGACCCCTTTAATGCGCCTTATAATCCGATGCACCATTTGTATGAAAAAAGACCTGAATAGACCCGCTCATCGGCAGTGCGCCTTATAATCCGGTGTGCCCTACGGTCCAGAAAATACGGTAATATCATTACCAACATTAGCAGTATCACTAATACTGAGCTTTACTGTGCACCAACAGCATTAAGAGTAGAGGTGGGAATCTTTGGCCACCTCACGATTCGATTATGATTTAGGAGCTAGGATTCGATTACAAACCCCGTTTACATATGAGTTGGGAAATTGTGTTGGATGTAAATATAAACGGAATACAATGATTTGCAAAGCGAGGTGAAAACCGTTCATCAACAACACCCAGAAACGCCGTCGGCTTCGCTGGGCCTGAGCTCATCTAAGATGGACTGATACAAAGTGGAATCTGGTCTGGTGTTATCTGGTCTGACGAGTCCACATTTCAAATTGTTTTTGGAAACCGTGGACGTCGTGTCCTCCGGACCAAAGAGGAAAAGAACCATCCGGATTGTTATAGGCGCAAAGTGTAAAAGCCAGCATCTGTGATGGTATGGGGGTGTATTAGTGCCCAAGACATGGGTAACTTACACATCTGTGAAGGCGCCATTAATGCTGAAAGGTACATACAGGTTTTGGAGCAACATATGTGCCATCCAAGCAACGTTACCATGGAC
Organism: Entelurus aequoreus; assembly: GCF_033978785.1. Classification (NCBI taxonomy): domain Eukaryota; kingdom Metazoa; phylum Chordata; class Actinopteri; order Syngnathiformes; family Syngnathidae; genus Entelurus; species Entelurus aequoreus. The sequence continues at coordinate 22,297,465 of NC_084746.1, forward strand.
GCTCCTGCTTATTTCAGCAAGACAATGCCAAGCGTGTTACATCAACGTGGCTTCATAGTAAAAGAGTGCGGGTACTAGACTGGCCTGCCTGTAGTCCAGACCTGTCTCCCATTGAAAATTTGTGGCGCATTATGAAGCCTAAAATACCACAACGGAGACCCCCGGACTGTTGAACAACTTAAACTGTACATCAAGCAAGAATGGGAAAGAATTCCACCTGAGAAGCTTAAAAAATGTGTCTCCTCAGTTCCCAAACGTTTACTGAGTGTTGTTAAAAGGAAAGGCCATGTAACACAGTGGTGAACATGCCCTTTCCCAACTACGTTGGCACGTGTTGCAGCCATGAAATTCTAAGTTAATTATTATTTGCAAAAAAAAATAAAGTTTGAGTTTGAACATCAAATATTTTGTCTTTGTAGTGCATTCAATTGAATATGGGTTGAAAAGGATTTGCAAATCATTGTATTCCGTTTATATTTACAGCTAACACAATTTCCCAACTCATATGGAAACGGGGTTTGTAAAAATTGATTATTGATGCATCTTTCATTTATGTATATTGATGCAGTTTTATATTACTTTTCGTTTCACTAAATAAGCGTTAATCACTTTCAACTTTTAAAAACAGAGCATTTTTAATAAGAAATTCCCATCACATTTATTAAATTAATGAAATTGTGTGCACAACTGGAACATAGGTGCCCTATAATAAAGAAGCTGGTCGGTTCTCTTGGTGAGGTGCAGTCAGCCAAATTTTAGAACCGTCTGCATTATTTGTGTACAGAGCGTTGCTCTGGTTTGTCCAAAAATTGGAAGTTGCTGGCAGTCTTCAAAGTACCCCAAATCTGCCACGATTGATTGGAGGATGCGAGAAGAACCGTGGACACTCTTGGATAACATCAGACTGTCTGCCTCGCAGGATTTTTGAGGACCAGTCATAGACAATTTAGAGTGAAAAGCACATTTTCATTTTCACTCGCATACAAAACATTCTAACTTGGATTGTTTCCCTGGCTTTGAGACTCTCCCGAAGGACAGTGCGGCGAAGACACAACAAACTCCCTTCTTGTCTCTCATGGACACACACCTGTTGTTGTTGACTTTGGACTTATCGGCTGCACAAGAATCAAGGCCGCGGAACAGAGACACACTGTAGGCTTACATACAAACAACATGCATCCACAAAAATATACACCACACATACACCCCCCCAACCCCCCAAACCAAACACCCTCGACGCAAATCCCATAGGGGTGATGGAAGGATGGTCAGCGTCGAGAGCTGCGGCCTACCACCATTACTCCGCCCCTTCCCTCTGTTGCTAGATATCTCGAGATGTATGTTGTAATATGTACTTTGCTATGGAGGTTTTTTTACACTCCAGACTGGGCCCCCTTAGGAGCCCAGTCTAGATTGTATTTTTTTACTCATCCTTCCCCAGCGTTTTACCTTTTCCGCCATCTTTTACGGGGCGCCTTGTGGCGACCCATCAGCGTTCCTGTTCTGTAACCCTGTACACTGTTTGTTTGTCTAATCTTGAACGGGTTTGTGCTGAAAACAAAGTTTCGTTGTACTTGTGCAATGACAATAAAGACCTATCATCTATCATCATCTATCATCTTATTTACAATAAATAAATTGATTATCGACGTTTAATAATCGATTTTATGGTCTATGTCCAACTCACGATGCATCTAAAATTTGATTATTTCCCCCACATTTAATGAAGAGACAATTTCACACAATCAACAGAAATGGATCGGTTTAAGTTTGAAATGAATACATTTGTTTTGTACTCACACAGCAAAAGTCGCTCCATGTTCTCCACTGACACTCTGCCATCTGCACCAACCACCGCACCAACTTCCTCTGCAAAGTCTTTTAAAGCCGCAGGCGATGAGGGCTGATCCCACACTAACAGCACCGTGTCCCCACTTTTGATACTGAGGTCTGCCATGAGATCCTAGAAAGATTGAACAAATCACGAGTGTCCATATTTTTTCCATTTGAGAGCATACAAAAAATAAAGTACAAGGGAACACTTCAATACATTTTGTACATTAAAGAGGCCAGTGTGGGTCAAAATATAAGTTATCTAAAAAAAAAACATCTTAGCTTTGTTTTATATCTGATAGTACATTTTTTTATTACACTATCTAATAATATATCTTAATAATCAATTATTTTTTACTTGGGCAGTGCTAATCCAATATGGATATTAGTCTGATATCATAACAACGATATGTGATTATGTGTACTTGCATGTAAAAAAGAAAAAAAAAAAGTGATATCTCTGTTTAAAGCAGCATGTTTACTTGTGCAAAGCTGGCCAGCCAGTTAACACCTAAATGTCCTCTAACAGTGTTTTTCAACCTTTTTTGAGCCGAGGCACATTTTTTGTGTTGAAAAAATCCGGAGGCACACCACCAGCAGAAATCATTAAAAACGAAACTCAGTTGACAGTAAAAATTTGTTGTCGCAATTGTTGGATATGACTTTAAACCATAACCAAGCATCACTATAGCTCTTGTCTCAAAGTAGGTGTACTGTCACCACCTGTCACATCACGCCCTGACTTATTTGGACTTGTTTGCTTTTTTCCTGTGTGTAGTGTTTTAGTTCTTGTCTTGTGCTCCTATTTTGGTGGCTTTTTCTCTTTTTTTGGTATTTTCCTGTAGCAGTTTTATGTCTACCTTTGAGCGATATTTCCCGTATCTACTTTGTTTGTTATCCTTCTTCATGGGGACATTGTTGATTGTCATGTCATGTTCGGATGTACATTGTGGACGCCGTCTTTGCTCCACAGTAAGTCTTTGCTGTCGTCCAGCATTCTGTTTTTGTTTACTTTGTAGCCAGTTCAGTTTTAGTTTTGTTCTGCATAGCCTTCCCTAAGCTTCAATGCCTTTTCTTAGGGGCACTTACCTTTTGTTTATTTTTTGTTTAAGCATTAAATGCCTTTTTACCTGCACACTGCCTCCCGCTGTTTCCGACATCTACAAAGCAATTAGCTACCGGCCGCCACCTACTGATATGGAAGAGTATTACACGGTTACTCTGCCGAGCTCTAGACAGCATAGAGTAGACACTCAACAACAACACATCTTTTGCTGACTAAAATTACTGGTTTGCAAAAAATATTTTTTTACCCCAAATATGTGAAATTAGATCATCTCCCACGGCACACCAGATACAATGGCACAGTGGTTGAAAAACACTGCTCTAATAAGCACACAAGGTTGGTATTTTCTTGTATTATAGTCAAGTCATTTACAAAAGGTAAAAATGTTAGGCTATAGCAGAGCTGGGCAAATATCAGTGGCCTTGTGGTTAGAGTGTCCGCCCTGAGATCGGTAGGTCGTGAGTTCAAACCCCGGCCAAGTCGTACCAAAGACTATAAAAACTTATTTTTATAGTTGAGCTGCTTAGCACTCAGCATCAAGGGTTGGAGTTGGGGGTTAAATCACCAAAAAACAATTAGAACTCCACTTCAACCTAAAGACAGCTTCCTTGCTTGCAACATTTGTAATTAAAAAAAAATTGTTTTTTTTTGTTTTTTTTACCAACAACTTAACAAATGTTTTACATGATTAATCACTCTTAAAGCAAAGGCTGGTACAAAATTGGAGACAGTGTTTGTGAAAGTGGGCTCTGAAAGAATCATAACAAACAGAAAACGGCAAATTAGTCATTTAGTGACCTGAAGGACAGGGCAGATAGTGACTTTCCTTACTGAGTCGGCAGCACTGCTGATAACAACAGCCAACATAAATGACTTAGTATTGTCTAAATTATACATCAGCTACTGTTCTGCTTTGGTTACACACTAAATACAAACAAATATATATTGTCCTATCATCATGACACGGATATTTCTTTAATGCGACACACTAGGACTTCTGACGCAAGCCAACCCCTGGACACAAACTACTGCGCATATTTGAAATATATACATGCGTGATACTAAATTGGCTATTTTATACTTATACTTATACTAATACAGTAATTGAAATAGACACTTTTGAACAATGATACAAAAGTCAGTCGCATTAGCGAACATACCCTTGGTTTGGACGACGGTCTGAAGGTACAAAGCAAAACTAAATACGATTTTATGTATTTCCTGTTTCAGTTTCAAAAATAAGAGACCCATTTCCGTTGTATTTATTTAAAAGTTCTTGCAAAAAATATGTAAAATACACGATAAGTTGCTTTTATCCAGATTTATATTCACACATTGACTCGTGTCGTGTTTAGTTTAATATTTATCATCAGCAGAAAATGGACGGGTGGACTAAAACCAAATTGACTACGTTTTTTTGTTTTGTTTTGTTTTTATTGAACAACAAACATACATTTATAATGCACACCATAGTCAAGGCACTTCCAACATAACCAACAATCTACACATCAAGTTGAGCAAATCACGACATCAACAAAACATGTCAAGGCAAGAAAACAAAAGCAAATACAGATAGAGTATTAAATTATAATACATAATAATAATAATAATAAATGTGAAAAAATCCAAAAAGACAAAAGGGGCTACCTAAATCACTTTAAATGTTTTAACAAAGATATAAATTTAAGGGCTTTTGTACTTAATCATCCTCCAAGATTTGATTGAACCATTAAGCCAATTAGAAAATGTAGGCCTTACTTTCATAAATCGACATTTATGTAGAAAACATTTTGCCTGAAGCATAATAATGTTGAGAAACCTTTCTATGTCGTTTATAAAAATACCAAATTTGATCTCATCCATAACTTGACTGCATGTTTTTGCATCGCAGATCTGAGTCGCATGAATGTGACGTTGGAGTGTGAAAGAAAACGAGCTCTGGGTCTTTGGACGAGAAAGAAGGGTTACAATATAATAGTTATAAGTTATTAGTTATAATAGTTTTTTTAATTTAATTTTGTTTTGTTTTAGGTTTGGTGCAATGGGAATTAGAATGTAAAAATATACTGTTTAACCCCCACTCCGGAGCAGAAGGTGGCGGTATCACACCCTTCAACATGGCTATCAACCGCCTTGAAACTCAAGGAAGAAAAAGAAAGAAAACAAGCAACATGGCGGCGCTGTTTCGAGCTCTACGTGCTGGAAGGGCACTCCGGGGGCTCGGGAGCGGTAATTATCAAACTCCACCAGCCTTTCTTCAAATGTGACGGGAAACTGCGTTAGAAACAAACATGTGTTATTTCGGTGCTCCGTCGCTCCCGTCCTAGTACTTGCTAACAACGCACTGTCACTTGTCAGGGAAGGTGATCGCGAAGGACATACTTATCAAACATTTAGCTACCTGTGCCTTGCAAAGCTGGTGTTTTCATTTAACATATTTATCACCTCATAAAGGCATTACATGCTAAGACTGGTAATTCGCTGTAATCACGACGGAGGTCTGCTCCCTGATTATGTAAACATTGCCTCTATATTTAAACAGCGGAGAGTTGCAGTATGAACTAACAATTCTACTATATTATCTTTCACTGAAATACAAAATGAACTCCAACAAACAAATTGCCGAATTCTTGAGCAGGGAGCCTGTTATAAATTGCTCTAATTCTGGTGTAGTAATTAACTCTCTATTTTATGCTGCCCTTTTTTGCTGCAGCTGTTACATATACTGTATTATTGTACATGCTAATTGGGATTTGTTATATATTATAAAATGTAATATATCAGTGTATATAATATGTAAATATTACATATATCTTGTACAAACTCCATTTCCATATGAGTTGGGAAATTGTGTTAGATGTAAATATAAACGGAATACAATGATTTGCAAATAATTTGCAACCCATATTCAGTTGAATATGCTACAAAGACAACATATTTGATGTTCAAACTGATAAACTTTTTTTTTTTTTGCAAATAATCATTAACTTTAGAATTTGATGCCAGCAACACGTGACAAAAAAGTTGGGAAAGGTGGCAATAAATACTGATAAAGTTGAGGAATGCTCATCAAACACTTATTTGGAACATCCCACAGGTGAACAGGCAATTTGGGAACAGGTGGGTGCCATGATTGGGTATAAAAGTAGATTCCATGAAATGCTCAGTCATTCACAAACAAGGATAGGGCGAGGGTCACCACTTTGTCAACAAATGCGTGAGCAAATGGTTGAACAGTTTAAGAAAAACCTTTCTCAACCAGCTATTGCAAGGAATTTAGGGATTTCACAATCTACGGTCCGTAATATCATCAAAGGGTTCAGAGAATCTGGAGAAATCACTGCACGTAAGCAACTAAGACCGTGACCTTCGATCCCTCAGGCTGTACTGCATCAACAAGCGACATCAGTGTGTAAAGGATATCACCACATGGGCTCAGGAACACTTCAGAAACCCACTGTCAGTAACTACAGTTGGTCGCTACATCTGTAAGTGCAAGTTAAAACTCTCCTATGCAAGGCGAAAACCGTTTATCAACAACACCCAGAAACGCCGTCGGCTTCGCTGGGCCTGAGCTCATCTAAGATGGACTGATACAAAGTGGAAAAGTGTTCTGTGGTCTGACGAGTCCACATTTCAAATTGTTTTTGGAAACTGTGGACGTCGTGTCCTCCGGACCAAAGAGGAAAAGAACCATGCGGATTGTTATAGGCGCAAAGTTGAAAAGCCAGCATCTGTTACGGTATGGGGGTGTATTAGTGCCCAAGACATGGGTAACTTACACATCTGTGAAGGCGCCATTAATGCTGAAAGGTACATACAGGTTTTGGAGCAACATATGTTGCCATCCAAGCAACGTTACCATGGACGCCCCTGCTTATTTCAGCAAGACAATGCCAAGCCACGTGTTACATCAACGTGGCTTCATAGTAAAAGAGTGTTGGTACTAGACTGGCCTGCCTGCAGTCCAGACCTGTCTCCCATTGAAAATGTGTGGCGCATTATGAAGCCTAAAATACCACAACAGAGACCCCCGGACTGTTGAACAACTTAAGATGTGCATCAAGCAAGAATGGGAAAGAATTCCACCAGAGAAGCTTAAAAAATGTGTCTCCTCAGTTCCCAAATGTTTACTGAGTGTTGTTAAAAGGAAAGGCCATGTAACACAGTGGTGAACATGCCCTTTCCCAACTACTTTGGCACGTGTTGCAGCCATGAAATTCTAAGTTAATTATTATTTGCAAAAAATAAATAAAGTTTATGAGTTTGAACATCAAATATCTTGTCTTTGTAGTACATTCAATTGAATATGGGTTGAAAAGGATTTGCAAATCATTGTATTCCGTTTATATTTACATCTAACACAATTTCCCAACTCATATGGAAACAGGGTTTGTATTTTATATTGCTACTATGGTACATTTTTAGTCTACTTAATACCTGCATTATCCTATCCATCCTTTGTATCTGAGCTACTGTGTGGAACAATTTCCGTTGTGGATAAATAAAGTTTGTCTAAGTCTAAGTAAATGTGTTATTGGGTGTAAATTTGAGCAACTACAGTGTTAATGGGTGTAACGGTGCGCTAGGAATGTTAAAAGTATCGGTACTTCGATGCCAAGTCGATACCAACACGCACAAAATACTTGTATACCTCTTTTATTTAGTATGATCAGTAGTCAGAACTGTACGCTCTTTGCACAGCGAATCGCATCACATGAGCACTGAGTGAGCGTCGAAGAACGCATTTCCTCCTTAGAAAAATTATCTATAAGTGGAAGTCTGTCACAAATGCTGATTTGACGCTTCCGGTTGGCCCTCGCTCATAAACAAATGATAATGGAAGTGTGTCAGTGTAGCATAACTGTAGGTGTGGGTGTAACTGGGCTTCACAACACACATCATACGCGCATGGTTTGCCAGAGAATATGATGTTGCAGAAATGATTTGTAAAACATTTTAGTCACTTTGTCGCTATATTTAGCAAGTAGAAGTATGCATTAAAAGTGAAAGAGACGTGTATCTTGCGTCTTGCACTTACTCCATAATCTAATACAAGCGGTCACAAAAGTATAGGGCAGTGGTCGGCAACCTAAAATGTTGAAAGAGCCATATTGGACCACAAATACAAAAAAGTAATCAGTCTTCAGCCGCAAAAAATTAAAAGACTTATATAAGTGTTATAATGATGGCAACACATGATATAAGTGGCTAATTAGCTACATTAGCCTACTAACAAAATGACTATGTGTCGCAGGCTGACGCAAATCTTCGTTGACAGAAATGTTGAAATGTAATATTTATTCTACACATTTTTACAACATTGGAAAACATTAGTTAAACTTCTCAGAGGGTGAGATGTCTCCTGGAAATGACTGTCTTAGAATGACCAAAGGTATAGATGTGTGTGTCCAAGTTAAAGGAAACTGATTTATTACAATCTTTGCAAGCTGGGTGGTCTGGAACAACATTGCACACAAACTACTATCAGAAATGCAGCCAATATTACATACAGATAATGTGTCATGAGACATGCAAATATAGATTAAATACACACAGGACATAAGTAAAGGAAATTAAATGAGCTCAAATATACGTACAAACGAGGCATAATGATGCAATATGTACATACAGCTAGCCTAAATAGCATGTTAGCGTTGATTAGCTTGCAGTCATGCAGTGACCAAATATGCCTGATTAGCACTCCAACAAGTCAATACCATCAACAAAGCTCACCTTTGTGCATTCACGCACAGCATAAAATGTTTGGTGGACAAAATGAGACAAAGAAGGAGTGGCATAAAACACATCTTTCTGTGGCAGTGTCGGAGAAAGTTATACATGAAAACAAACTGTTGAGTCACAGTCCACACAATGGTGAGTTCAAGGGCCACTGACATTAGTAGGAAAAAACGGCGCTTGTCAAATACTCTCATCAGTGAAGCATTAACACAAACATATTATAAATTTGGGTTTCTTACAATTAGGAAGATTTGTGTCGTGTTTATCCTCCTACAGAAACCATATTTCAATAAAAAACATTTTTCACCCTATTTTTATCCCATTTCCATACATTTTTGAAAAAGCTTCATGGAGCCACTAGGGCTCCGCTAAAGAGCCGCGAGTTACTGACCCCTGGTACAGAGTGCAAAAAACCTCTAGAAGCGTGCAACCCAACCTTTATCACTTTCATAAGTTCTTAGAAAACAGCTTCGAGACACTCTTTGTCTTTTGGCAACACTAATTTCTCCCGGAAGGCAAATTGTGCTGAATGCATCTCTTTTTTTACGGCACATTGTAAAGATAAAATTTTAAAAAAAGTACAGACCCAAAGTGATGGCAAAAAGACAGAACTATTGATACTATTAACGACTAAAACCACAACAATGTTTTAGTCTTTTTAGTAGCCTATGTCATTTCTAATGACATGGTGTCACACTTCCACTATATTGATATAATATTCAAAACAATAGTGTCCGTTTTATATTCTTGAAGGCTCCACACCTCTGCTGTTATTTTTGTAATGTAAATTAGTTGACGATAGTTGTTTTTTTATAAGCATATTCAAAGCATAATATCGATTGTTTTGATTTACTGGGAGGTTATATAACACTGCTGTTCTTTTTTAATGTATAGTTACCTCTTCTCAAATACTTCACTTTGAAACTATTTTTGATCAAGTTCTGAATTTTCAGCAGAAGTACGTGGATTCAGTTTTTTTTTGCATAGAAATAAATAAGTATCGAGAATTGTGGAAATTCAGAGGTAGATGTATCGATTAAATTATGTTATTGTGACACCCTTACGCTGCGCCATAATCCAAGTTCGGGACATACCTTGGTTTTATTAGATGGCCAACAGAGGCACACGTGTAATATTTTACAATATGGCAACCGGTAACGATGAAAATGGAAAAACCTTTTGCCAACTTTCTTACGGGCATCATGCTCATGTCTTTAATGACAATATCCCTCAAGTCTGCTGCCCCTGACAGTCTGACTAACTGTCTGGAAATTGTTACACCATTGTACATGCACAGATATGTCTCAGCTAACAACGTTCTTCTTTCCAGGTCTGGCAGCACCAGCAGCAAAACCTCCGTGTGTCAGTCTTAAAACAGGCTTCCACCGTACAGCATTTATTCTTCAGGATGAGTCCAAATCCAGCAAACACTCTGATCAGGACCTGACAGCAGGGACTACCCTTAAAGACTCCATATCTAACCCAGACGCTGAGGAGTCTAGCAGACCAAACACTAGGTCGGTCGATGAAAAGTGAAGCAAAATATGTAAAAGTCAGCACTGAATGAAATGTGTGTGTGTTAGCTACCAGGATCAGACTGATGAAGATGGCGAGCAGTACGAATCAGAGGAGCAGCTTCAAGCTCGAATTCTTGGCGCTGCTTTGGAGTTTGTCCCGCAGCATGGCTGGACCATTGAGGCCATTGCGACTGGTGCTGAGGTGAGTATCGGAATTAGGGCGGTAGCTCTTGATAATTTTAGTAATTAGTTAATCTATCAAATAATTTGTTTGATTATTCGAATAATACACACTTTATAGCCTCAATACATCTTTTGGGGAAATAGTTTAAATGAAGGATGAGCAATGCGACCAGAAATGTATGGCGCTATATATATATATTGCAGCTTCTTTCAATAAAGATATATACATCACAATATATTATAAATAATAATAGAACCATTTCTAAATTTCGTTGGACCTGTACCTGTACATGCACAATGACAATAAAGATCATTCATTCATTCAAATGGGTTACAAAAGTTGCCAATTTAGTTGTTGAAGTATGCAGTAACGTATTGCATCATTTCCTGTTGCATAATCTGTATCTATTTGTTAATTGACTATTAATATCTGGTTATTTTTTGTTGTAACATGGTTCTATCTACACTTCTGTTAAAATGTAGTAAGCGCTTATTCTTCTGTTGTTTGGATACTTTACTTTAGTTTTGGGCGATATTGTTGAAGATGTCTGTGAGAACCCCAGCCAGCTGGTCTTAAGGGATGTGCAGACCAGCTGGCTGGGGTTCTCACAGACATCTTCAACATCTCGCTAACCCAGGCTGTGGTACCATCATGTTTTAAGACGGCCACAATCATCCCAGTGCCTAAAAAACCCACAATCTCCTCCCTCAATGATTCCGTTGCACTCACGCCCATCATAAGGAAGTGCTTTGAGAGGCTGGTAAAGGAATATATTGTCTCCAGACTTCCCCCCACATTCCACCTATACCAGTTTGCTTATCGCCCTAACCGCTCCACAGAGGACGCCATCTCCTCTGCACTCCACCTGAGCTTAGAACATCTGGAAAGAAAGGATACACACGTGCGGATGTTGTTCCTGGACTTCAGCTCAGCATTCAACACCATCATCGCGCAGCACTTGGTGAGCAAACTGGCCCCCCTTGGATTCAGTACCCCCCTATGCAACTGGCTGCTTGACTTCCTCACAGACAGACCCCAATCTGTGAGAGTGGGCAACAACACCTCCAGTGCCATCTCCCTGAGCACCGGCTCCCCCCAGGGCTGCGTCCTGAGTCCGCTGCTGTTCACGTTGACGACCCATGACTGCTGCGCCTGGTCCACTACTAACCACATTGTGAAGTATGCGGACGACACGACAGTAGTGGGCCTCATCCGTGACAACAACGACATGGACTACAGGGAGGAGGTGAAACATCTGGTTGGCTGGTGCAGAACCAACAACCTCGTCCTGAATGTCAACAAGACCAAGGAGATCATCGTTGACTTCAGGAAGCACCAGTCCAGCCACGCTCCACTCTACATCAACGGCACAGCGGTGGAGATAGTAAGCAGCACCAAGTTCCTGGGGGTGCAGATAACTGACAATTTAACCTGGTTCCTACACACCGGAGCTCTTGTAAAAAGAGCTCAGCAGCGCATGCATTTTTTGCGTTGGATGAAAAGAGCACAGCTCCCTCCCCCCATTCTCACCACATTCTACAGAGGCACTATAGAGAGCCTGCTGACCAACAGCATCTCTGTCTGGACTGGAGCCTGCAATGCCTCAGACTGGAAGTCTCTCCAGAGAGTGGTAAGGACGGCGGAAAAGATAATCAGGACTCCTCTTCCTCCTATCCAGGAGATCGCAAAAAGCCGCTGCCTGACCAGGGCTCAGAAAATCTGCAAAGACTCCTCCCACCCCCACCAAGGACTGTTTTCACTGCTGGACTCTAGAAAGAGGTTCCGCAGCCTCCGAAGCAGAACCTCCAGGTTCTGTAACAGCTTCTTCCCTCAGGCCGTAAGACTCTTGAACGCATCATAATTAAATTATCCCCTCAACTCCCCCCAAAATGGATTAACTCGCTGGAATAAAAAAGACAATATAACATACAGTACATCCATAAACGTGGACACGTGTGAAAAAGTGCAATATATTTATCTGTACAGTAATCTATTTATTTATTTATATATATATATACATATTTATTTATTTTATATATACTTTTATATATTATTCATATACATTTATTTATTTTTATATGCACCTTATTGCTTTTTTATCCTGCACTACCATGAGCTTATGTAACGAAATTTCGTTCTTATCTGTGCTGTAAAGTTCAAATTTGAATGACAATAAAAAGGAAGTCTAAGTCTAAGTCTATTACAAATACAGATATTGATTCAATACCAAGTAGTTCCAGGGGCAGTATTGGTCATATTAATTAATACGAATACTTATACTTTATTTTTTCAATATCATTGGGTGATTACAGTTTGATCACATTTATAATCAGACAAAAACACAGGATTCCGATGTACGTTATCAATTAATTATTGTAATTATTTCCTTATGCCCTTTTATTACATACAAAATGTGTAATAAAGTCTAGGGCTGCCTTTGACTAAGGATTTTAATAGACAAATTTGTTAGATTTCGCCCGTAGTCGACTATCAGTTGAATTAAATATGTTTTTTTAAGAGACAAATAAACAGATTGTGTTGATAGTAGTTTATACCAACTGGTCACGGTATTACAAAAGTAACACCGTTTTTCATTAAAGTGAACAAAAAGGAGAACACATTTTAAACTCTTTACCCCTCAAAAAAGGTTAAGCCACTCTGATAAACACAGTAGAGATTGGATTGTTCAGTGAGGTCGACAAGACATCCAACTTGACTACCGGTAAATAGAGTAAGTAAAAGTCTTAAAGGCCTACTGAAATGAAATGTTTTTATTTAAACGGGGATAGCAGATCCATTCTATGTGTCATACTTGATCATTTCGCGATATTGCCATATTTTTGCTGAAAGGATTTAGTAGAGAACAACGACGATAAAGATCGCAACTTTTGGTATCTGATAAAAAAAAAACCTTGCCCCTACCGGAAGTAGCGTGACGTAGTCAATTGAAAGGCTCCTTACGTTTTCCTATTGTTTTCAACGCAGCTAGAGCGATTCGGACCGAGAAAGCGACGATTACCCCATTAATTTGAGCGAGGATGAAAGATTTGTGGATGAGGAACGTTCGAGTGAAGTACTAGAATGCAGTGCAAGACATATCTTTTTTCGCTCTGACCGTAACTTAGGTACAAGCTGGCTCATTGGATTCCACACTCTCTACTTTTTCTATTGTGGATCACAGATTTGTATTTCAAACCACCTCGGATACTATATCCTCTTGAAAATGAGAGTCGAGAATGCGAAATGGACATTCACAGTGACTTTTATCTCCACGACAATACATCGACGAAACACTTTAGCTACGGAGCTAACGTGATAGCATCGTGCTTAACTGCATATAGAAACAAAATAAATAAATCCCTGACTGGAAGGATAGACAGAAGATCAACAATACTATTAAACCAGGGGCATGTGAATACACGGTTAATGCTTTCCAGCCTGGCGAAGCTTAACAATGCTGTTGCTAACGATGCCATTGAAGCTAACTTAGCTACGGGACCTCACAGAGCTATGGTAAAAACAATAGCTATCCACCTACGCCAGCCAGCCCTCATCTGCTCATCAACACCCGTGCTCACCTGCGTTCCAGCGATCGACGGTGCGACGAAGGACTTCACCCGATCACAGATGCGGTCGGCGAGACGGAGGAAGTTAAGGTGAGTTCGGCGGCTAACGCGTCTGCTATCCATCTCTGTCTTCCTGGTTGTGTTGCTGTATTCCGCCGCTAATACACCGATCCCACCTACAACTTTCTTCTTTGCAGTCTCCATTGTTCATTAAAAAAATTGCAAAAGATTCACCAACACAGATGTCCAGAATACTGTGGAATTTTGAAATGAAAACAGAGCTTTTTTGTATTGTATTCAATGGGGTACCAATACTTCCGCATCAACTGATTCCGTCATACGCATACGTCATCATATCTCGACGTTTTCAAACGGAAGTGTGGTGGGAAATTTAAAATTGCAATTTATAAGTTAACCCGGCCGTATTGGTATGTGTTGCAATGTTAAGATTTCATCATTGATATATAAACTATCAGACTGCGTGGTCGCCGGTCGGTAGTAGTGGGTTTCAGTAGGCCTTTAAAGTTTATGTATGTGACTCTGCTGAAGTGTGTAAAGCCTTTCACAGTGTAACGAACAGCAGCCTCTGTCTTTGTGCTGCAAGATCTGTGATACTACTGTGTTATCACTGACATGATCTGACTGTCATATTTTCCTTCCATACCCTGTAGTGTAGTTACGTGCACACAGTAACTACACGGAGGTGGCGGAGTTAAAGTGGAGATATCGCGGTGGCACTGCGGTTGATGCCAGGCGTGTTGATGAGTCAGTCATTTTGATCTATCCTTGTGAAATTTCTGAAGTTACCAACATCTTCATTACTGAGTTTTGCCAAGAAGTTTTAATTTTCACCAAATATAGATCTTTTGAGCAGCCAACAGATCCTTCTGTCTTTTCCTCTTCGTTGCCACTGTTCTTGCTTTTCTGCTTCCTCAACTTAAGCTGTCATACCTGCAAACAGCAATGACTCTTGCATCTTGCCCAGCAGTAGCTGAGCATGGTAAATATATTGAGCAAGATTATCCATGTTTCTATAATACGCACATTGTTGTAATGGACTGTGCCGCCTTTCGGTGAGCTCTGTGGTATTCAAAATGTGTTGAAAGTAGTCACACCGCATTCAAAGGCTTTCCACCATCGTTGGGACACATAGTGTCAACGATAAGTCTTTTGATTTTGTTTTCAGACACAAATAGATGTTAAAAAAAGATCATGTGTGTTTTGGTATCAGACACTTGGCCTGTCGTCTGCTTCAACTGGTATGTTTTACAACGGTGCTGGAGACTTGGTGCTGCATTTCGTGGCTCAGTGCAATTCACAACTGGCAGAGATCCTCGCAGAACAACACAAGCAGGTCCAGCTGGGACAAGCAGAGTATGTGCACACAAACACACACACACACACACACACACACACACCTATGAACTCATTCAAGCAAATGTCACTTTACCAGTTGTTAATTTGTGGTAACAAAGTATTCTTGCAGACCAAAGAAAACTGCTGACTTTCTAAGAGATGCAGTGGAGACTAGACTTCGGATGCACATCCCTTACATAGAAACATGGCCACAGGTAAATTGTGCATGATGGTGAGTCACAGCATGGCCATACGTAAATGAGAATAGATGGTTTTGGTGTTCCTGTCAGAATCTTACCTAGTGTATCTTGACTTTGTGTCTGTCCTCTTAGGCCATGAGCATCCTGCTCCTGCCTCATAACATCCCTGAAGCTCTGAAACATTTGTCCACCCTTGTGGACGACATCTGGTATCATGCAGGAGACCGTTCCACAGACGTGAGTGGCTTTATTATTTTGCTCCGTTTTTACTCCCTCATTGTTCATAGCAACTTGTATTTGCTTCTGATCTGGTGTCTGTTAATCACCAACTTATAATGTAGGGTGCTTTCCTACTTGTACTCTAATCCTTACTGTGGAGGACAGGAACAAATTGCTACGTCTTAATGCTCCAAACACAGAAATGACACAAACACTATAATATAGGGCTGCAACTTACGATTATTTTAATTGTCAAATAGTCAAACATCCATCCATTTTCTACCGCTTCTCCCTTACGGGGTCGCGGGGGTGCTGGAGTCAAACAATTATCCATCCATCCATCCATCCATCCATCTTCTTCCGCTTATCCGAGGTCGGGTCACGGGGAAAGCAGCCTAAGCAAGGAAGCACAGACCTTCCTCTCCCCAGCCACTTCGTCCAGCTCTTCCCGGGAGACATAGTCTTCCCAACGTGTCCTGGGTCTTCCCCGTGGCCTCCTACCGGTTGGACGTGCCCTAAACACCTCCCGAGGGAGGCGTTCGGGTGGCATCCTGACCAGATGCCCGAACCACCTTATCTGGCTCCTCTCGATGTGGAGGAGCAGTGGCTTTACTTTGAGCTCCCCCCGGATGGCAGAGCTTCTCACCTTATCTCTAAGGGAGAGCCTTAGAGGAAACGTCGGAGGAAGCTCATTTCGGCCACCTGTACCCGTGATCTTGTCCTTTCGGTCATAACCCAAAGCTCATGACCATAGGTGAGGATGGGAACGTAGATCGACCGGTAAATTGAGAGCTTTGCCTTCCGGCTCAGCTCCTTCTTCACCACAACGGATCGATACAGCGTCCGCATTACTGAAGACGCCGCACCGATCCGCCTGTCGATCTCACAATCCACTTTTCCCTCACTCGTGAACAAGACTCCTAGGTACTTGAACTCCTCCACTTGGGGCGGGGTCTCCTCCCCAACCCGGAGATGGCACTCCACTCTTTTCCGGGCGAGAACCATGGACTCGGACTTGGAGGTGCTGATTCTCATCCCAGTCGCTTCACACTCAGCTGCGAACCGATCCAGTGTGAGCTGAAGATCCTGGCCAGATAAAGCCATCAGGACCACATCATCTGCAAAAAGCAGAGACCTAATCCTGCAGCCACCAAACCGGATCCCCTCAACGCCTTGACTGCGCCTAGAAATTCTGTCCATAAAAGTTATGAACAGAATCGGTGACAAAGGGCAGGCTTGGCGGAGTCCAACCCTCACTGGAAACGTGTCCGACTTACTGCCGGCAATGCGGACCAAGCTCTGACACTGATCATACAGGGAGCGGACAGCCACAATCAGATAGTCCGATACCCCATACTCTCTGAGCACTCCCCACAGGACCTCCCGAGGGACACGGTCGAATGCCTTCTCCAAGTCCACAAAGCACAAGTAGACTGGTTGGGCAAACTCCCATGCACCCTCAAGGACCCTGCCGAGAGTATAGAGCTGGTCCACAGTTCCACGACCAGGACGAAAACCACACTGTTCCTCTTGAATCCGAGGTTTGACTATCCGCCGTAGCCTCCTCTCCAGTACACCTGAATAGACCTTACCGGGAAGGCTGAGGAGTGTGATCCCACACGGTTCCCCTTCTTAAAGAGAGGAACCACCACCCCGGTCTGCCAATCCAGAGGTACCGCCCCTGATGTCCACGCGATGCTGCCGAGTCTTGTCAACCAAGACAGCCCCACAGCATCCAGAGCCTTAATGAACTCCGGGCGGATCTCATCCACCCCCGGGGCCTTGCCACCGAGGACTTTTTTAACTACCTCAGCAACCTCAGCCCCAGAAATAGGAGAGCCCACCACAGATTCCCCAGGAACTGCTTCCTCATAGGAAGACGTTCAATTATTGTTTATATAATCCACTGTACACATTTGAGTCTACAACTTGATTTTAACTCATTTTTGAAAACTATATACATACGTTACTATGGAATAAGGGTTTTACTTTATTACACAAAGTGAATAACTGTAGTGGGGAAAAAAAGACTCAAAGTGCAAGATATCCTGTTTAAGTAAATTTCACTTTTTATCTTGTATTGTTGGGATTTTTATCTATCATTATTTACCTTAATGATAGATAAAAACGTATTTTCCGGACTATAAGCCGCTACTTTTTTCCTGCTCTTTAAACCCTGGGGCTGATTAAAAAAGGTGTGGCTAATTGATTAATTTTTCTTCACTAACGGCCATAATGTTTGGTATTCAAAAAATAGTTTTATACACAGAGACACTGAAATGGTGTGCTAATGTTTGTGTTATGGCGCCATTTTTTGGATGACTTCACTCACGACAGTATTTCCTTTTGTGTAGTGCTTTGAACCGGAAGTTCAAGTGATGTTCCGTCTATTAGTCAACCATTGCGTTTCTACTCATGTGGTTTCTTCATTCATCTCTCCAAGCAATGTTTGTAAGTTTTACAATATAACTAAAATAATTTATACTTACTGTTACTAAACAGTTACAGGTTTGATAGTAGGGTTTTCATGCATTTTTGTAAGTGCTATTGTAATGTAATCAAGCTAGCGTTGTTATTAAAAAAACATTAAAAGTCATGAAATAGATTTTTGCAAAAATAAAGACCTTAAAAAGTATTAAATTCGATGTCCAGAGGCATTAAATTCATTTTATACAATTATAGGCCTGGTCTCATAGTCAATAAATCGAACGATAAATGAAAATTAACTCAATAATAGGATAAGCTGTCCCGGAAAGCCGGCCAAACTATTGGCGCGCAGTTGGAGGCGTTTGTGTCAGTGAGGGACAGGAGGACACTGGACAAACTGCTCGCCATCATGGACAATCCTGCCCACCCACCCCACCTGACAATTAAGGGACAGCGGAGCTCATACTCCAACAGGCTCCTTCAACTTCCTTCCCGCACTGTGCGATTCAAGAACTCCTTCATTCCACACTCCATCCAGCTGTATAATCACTCGCCATACAGCAATAGATGACATCTGCCTATTACCTGACACCTGACATGTTAGCTACTTCTCTTTGTTTATAATGTTTATAATATCTATTTTCTATTTCCTGCTGGATCTGCTCTCTATTTCATGCTGCTGCTGTCACATGTACTGTATATACTGTAATATTGTCCATGTAATATGTTATAGACATAATATAATATATCTGTATATATTATTCTGTACACATATTATGTATATATTCGTATATATGTTAGATTTTTTTATCGCTATATTAGTCTATTTATACCTGCATTGTCCTTTCCATCCTTACACTTTCCATCATTGTAACTGAGCTACTGTGTTGAACAATTTCCCTTGTGGATCATTAAAATTTGTCTAAGTCTAATAACTGCCGTCATCGATGAATTGCTAGGTCTTCGACTCTGACTTTCAAACACGATACAGGTGGGTCTCACTCTGTACATTGCTCTCAGCACCGAAGTTACATTAACGAAGTGAGTCTCTTGTCAGTCCTCCATAATCTTTGTTTCAGTAGGCGGAGGGGGGACCTACTTGAAATTCTCTTCCACACGTTTTTCTGTGTGTAGTTGTAGCGACACTTGTTTTATTGTTGGAGCTGAAACTAATTATTTTTTAGACAACCGTCATTTGTAGTTTACACTTTGCTTCATAACCGTAGGAAGAGACTTTCGTGAAGGTGGGCTGTGAGAACCGCAGAAATTATGTCATAACAAGCTGACCAATCACAGCTCTTTTTTGTTCTAACTTTATTTTAACAACAATATGACACATAACATTCAAACAATCAAAACATACAAGTCAACATGTATCTGTACATTTTTTTCAAAATGTGTACATAGAAATTATTTTTGTTTTCTAAACGTAATTCAGAAATTTAAACAAAACTACCGTCAGGAAGGAATAAACAAAAAAAAAAACGAAACGTGCAAGGGATAACAAAATAAGAAGAAGAAAAAATGAATAAAAGCATATTTTCTGTATTTTGTCTTTGATTAAAATTGTCTTTATAATGTCTTTTAGGATGTGGGACGTTTTCAAGACCTTTTTTTTTTTCTTTGTCATTAGTAAATGCTGATGCAAAGCTAGATTTTTTTGGATGCATACATAAAGATTTGCGGGAGGGTACGTAAGGGGAAGAGCATTCCATTTTTTTAAGTACCGTTAAAAAGGGCATTAAATAGCATTAAACAGATGTGCTGAAACCTGTAAAACCCCTTATTGTGATTCAGTTATTGTTTTTTTTTCTCCTCAAACATTCATGTTTTATTGTGTGTAGATGAACTGGTACAGAAAAAGAGCAGCCTTGACTGGCATCTTTAACACCACTGAGCTAGTGATGCTTCAGGATTCCTCCCCAGACTTTCAGGACACTTGGCTCTTCCTTGACAACCGCATCCAGGATGCAGTTAACATGGCCACGTCCGTAGAACAGGTAAAGTGCTGAAATGTGGAGGTTTACTCATTTTTACCAATATAGATCCAAATCCCAGTTCATTACAGCAAAGTGTCTTATTTCCAGTGTTCGTTCGGGTGCTTAAAAACCTTGAAAATGCTTGGATTTTAATGTTGTGTTTTCAAGGTTTGAAAAATGCTTGAATTCTGGGTGAAGTGCTTGTAATTGCTTGGAATTGTTCATCATATTTTTCGGCAGTCTGACTCAATGGACTAATTATAAAATGGAAAAAAAATAAAATAAGTTTCCTT
The DNA here is from genome assembly GCF_033978785.1 of Entelurus aequoreus. Lineage (NCBI taxonomy): Eukaryota > Metazoa > Chordata > Actinopteri > Syngnathiformes > Syngnathidae > Entelurus > Entelurus aequoreus. Next base: position 22,317,847 of record NC_084746.1, read on the forward strand.
AAAAATGAAAGCTACACGCTTGATCTGTTGGCTTTGCACGAGCCCTTACATTAGGCTGTTGTCATGCCAGAGCCTCTGTTTCGCTCCCAAGAGGACAGTGGTGCATCGGTCCATCATGCCGGGAGGTTGTCGTTTTAATGAACATTGGATGGAAAATGACAAATACAAACTTTGGATAAAACGTGGACCAAATCCACGTGTAGCCTGCTGCAAAGTGTGCAAAAAGGAAATCCAACATGGTTCGATGTATTTTTTGCTCCATTATTTTGGTTGTCTACCTAACTTGTTTGACTATCTCAGTTAATGCAAACAAGTTACATTTTGTCATTTTGCTTAATTGCATTAAAATGGTTACATTATTGGACTTGTTTTTACTGTGAAGGACATGTAATGTATAATTTGTAACATTTTTCACAACTTAGAGCTGAGTTAATATGAATGATTTTGTAGTTTTTACACATGGTTGTATGCATTTCTCGCTCTATTATTTTCGTTGTCGACTTAACTTGTCTGGCTACCTCAGTGAAAGCCAAAAAAGTTAACTTTAGTCTTTTTGTTAATTTGTTATCATAGCCACAGTTATAAGGCTATATATGCTTAATGAAAGGTGATTGAGGTGTTGTGAAACAAACAAAATATTTTCCTTTAAGTTATTTTATCCTTATATTAATGTGGAACAGTTTTGTTAATAAATGAGTGAAATTGAAATTTTGAGGGTGCGTGTATTTATATCCCATATCACAAGCACAAATACGGTGTGAATCAATCTGTGTTGTTCGATGTCATTGAGTGCTGTAAGTAAGAAAAAGAACAAGAAATTTGAAAAACAACACAAATTGAGACACGTTTGCAAACACCAATGACATTTAATAGTCTACAGAAACACTGCTTCATTTTCTATGCCCCATTCACTTAATGATAACTGCTGGTTCAATGTTAGGCTTAGGTTTTAGCAGATTTTTCGTATTTATCCTACAGACAGCATTTGGTGACCTCAAACAACAAGGCTATGGATTGATTCACACTGGTTTTCGCCTTTTAAAGGGTACCTGGAAAAACTGGAAAATTGATCTTGAAAGTCCTTTAAAAAGTGCTTGAATTTGGCCATGGAAAAGGTGTACGAACCCTGTATTTCTTGCTGAGTGATCACACCTCCCTTGCATCATTAGGCACATTTAATCATCCATCTTCGCTTATCCCAGTCTGGGTCATGAGGGGCAAAATTGTCAGTGAAGTTGGACAAGTTTGAAATGGCTACCAATTGGTGTGTTGTGATTGGTCCTTCAGGTGCAGTCAACAGGTGAAGCGGTCGTGCAGGGTCTCATGGGTGCTGCTTTAACAGTAAGTCTTATTTGTATATCACAAAAAATATTTACCGTTACACCTTCAGCATCAAGTCCTGTATGGCACTGAACAGACTTATTTTGTCCCTGCATTGTTTGTGTCTGCAGCTGAAGAATCTCACCGGAATGAACCAGAGGCGATGATGCCTAGCACCTTAACAAGACTGATCCCAACCATGTTGTTTTGAGCTTAGAAATGAAATGATATTCCATTGACGTGATATGTCATTATTATTAATAATATGACATCATTGTTCTTGCTGAACCTTTGGCTTTGTCTTGTTTCACTCGGCAATATTCACTTATGGTTCGACCCTTTATGCTCCTCAATAAAATAAATATTAAATATTTAACACTGGTGTGATTGTTATCCTATTTTATTCAAATAGATTGAAAATACAGCAGAATGCTTTTAAATCGGTCCGGCTTATGTCGACAACCGGTCTAACTTCACTCCGTCCTGAGCCATCGTGTTCTTATTACTAAAAAAATGCCTCTGTAGGTCGACGTTGACATACAAGTGACAAAAAGAAGATTATATGACTGACTGAGGACATTGTGTGCGCTGTACATCACAATGTGATCACTGGTAGATCAAACTCTCAATATACGAACTTTGGCATTCACAGCCCACTACAACTCCAGACAACAACGTAACACAATGAAGTCCACTTTTACTTGAAACATCATCCAATTCGAAATGTGCTGTCAAACATGACATGAACATTCAAATATACTGACGTCACTAATGTTGGTTTCACTGAACTTGGTTTCATTGAAATTGGTGTAAAACGCTGTCGCTATAATACCGTTGTCATGTCAGTCTGTCCCTAAACGCAGAACACACGCTGTGCATAGAGCTATGCCATCCGTGGAGGAGAGGGGTCGTTTTGTGTAAAGTAGCGCATGTCAAATGTCAATTATTAAATGACAAGGCGCTTCATATGAAATTTTACCCCAAACGTATTCCTGGACACATCATGATTTGTCACAGATTAGAATATCAATACAGATTCCTCCCTTAAACTACTGGTGGCTCAAGAGCCACACGTAATAAACCCAAGGCCTTCTGCTTTGTAATTCAAGGCCTTTGTAATTCAAGGCCTTGGGTTTAAATCCATGTCTGAGATGAAATTATAAAGTTTTTAAACTTATGTTCTCATGATGTTAACATTGTTCAACACGCTAAACTTCAGCATAGTAATTACAAAAAAAAGTGTTGGTCAAGGTAATGATATTTATATGGTGCTGGGATACCCATGATTTCAGCCTTTCAAAGCTCCTTTTGGACCACTAACTTCATCATTATCATTAAACAACATGACTACTGTCTACTTGCAGCTTGCAATATTATACTCTGAAAATGCTCCCAATATATATATATATATATATATATATATATATATATATATATATATATATATATACAATATTGCCAAAAGTATTTGGCCACCTGCCTTTACTCACATATGAACTTGAAG
>NC_084746.1:22325670-22348170 GCF_033978785.1 Entelurus aequoreus
TGTTCCCAAACTCTTCCATTTTCTTATAATAAAGCCAACAGTTGACTTTGGAATATTCAGGAGCGAGGAAATTTCACGACTGGATTTGTTGCACAGGCGGCATTCCTATGACAATTCCACGCTGGAAATCACTGAGCTCCTGAGAGCGGCCCATTCTTTCACAAATGTTTGTAAAAACAGTCTCAATGCCCAGTGCTTGATTTTATACACCTGTGGCCGGGCCAAGTGATTAGGACACCTGATTCTGATCATTTGGATGGGTGGTGTTGGTTTTGTTCTTTGAACAAGGTGATGTTCATGCACGGTTCATTTTGTGCACCAGTAAAAAAAACATAACTTTGTCTTGAATTTAAAAAAAATATATATATATATATATATATATTTTTTTTTCACTAAAGAAGGGTTCGATGAATGCGCATATGAAACTGGTGGGGTTCGGTACCACTGCTCTAATAACTAAAGTTCCTTGAGTGAATAATGTAAACTCACTACACTGGTATGTTTTAGTGCTTTCATGGCAAGTTTACTGACAGATATAATTAAGAACTTTACACTACTTTATATTATAAAGCGGAGGATGAAAAGAAGAAGCTTATCGACTACGGGGTCGTCACGGACTGCAAAGGCGGACGCACGCAACTTTTCAGGATTTATGCAGATCCCAAATACAGATCAGCAGGTACCAGAAGGTAAGAAAAGTTGCTTTTGCATAATATTGCGAAACCAGTGACGTGCAGTCAGGGGAGGCAGGTGAGGCGGGGCCTCACGTGCCATCATGGAAAGAAAAAAAATGTAAAAAGAAAAAAAATTAATTAAATTGTTATATGTATCCAGTGATTATACTATAAAGTTATTTTCCATTTAACTTCACCAGTTTTAGATTATTTTTATTCAAAATCGCTGAATTTTCACATTTGCCATTCAAATACTGAGAAGAGACTTGCTGTGAGTCACCAGCCAGTTGAGCCTCACCATGGATTACGCAATGACTCGGCTAACTGCTGGCCTGCTGTGCAGTGAGACCGTAATGCTATATGAATTATATTATACATTTCCATAGTTTAGTTAGCTGAGGTATATAATGTACAGTGTATTTTGTCAACAACTGTATGTGTGTAACGTATTTCTTGTGCTGAGCAATCATAAAACGGCTGCGAAGACGCACTGGCTGAGGCTCGCAGTAATCCCGCCTCCTGGAGAGGGTGCTAGTGATCACAGGGATCATTTTTGCGACGACTCTGCTGCAGAAGAAGTGACAACAAGCAGCAACAGTTAGCGATCGTTTATTTTTTCCTCTCGTCTGGACTTTTAACATGGAGGATTACATATCTAAAATAAAACAGTTTTCTAAACTGGACTTTCAATCGAAGCAGGAGGTAATAATTAAAAGAAGATCTCCATCGAGACAGAGAGACTTTTAAAACTGAAGAAAGATAAGGAAGACTTCTATAAACAAGTTATCAATGCTTTTATTCAGAAGGAGCGGCGCATGGACTTAATTTATAAGTAAAGGTAAGACCATAATAAAGTTTTTTTTTTATTAATTGTGCTTTTTTTGTGTGCTACAGTTTGTATGTGTAAAGTTAAAGTTAAGTTAAAGTACCAATGATTGTCACACACACTACGTGTGGTGAAATTTGTCCTCTGTATTCGACCCATCCCCTTGTTCACCCCCTGGGAGGTGAGGGGAGCAGTGGGCAGCAGCGGCGCCGCGCCCGGGAATAATTTTTGGTGATTTAACCCCCAATTCCAACCCTTGATGCTGAGTGCCAAGCAGGGAAGAATGCTGGTATGAGCTTTTAAACATAACCCAGGGGTGGGCAATTAATTTTTACCGGGGTCCGCATGAGCAACCCGAGCACTGCTGGAGGGCCACACCGACAATATTTCAATTAAATTTTGCTCAAATTATTTTTGATATACCGTAAGATAGATAATAATAATATTTTCATTTAACCTAACTTATCTTTATACAAAAGCAGATGGCTTTTGATGGTTTTATTTTTAACACTTTCTTACACAACACTTCCTGATGTATATTACAATACAAAAATTTCAATTTCTGTCACTTCATCCTGCATCCTCTTTGTTGTGAACGTAGCACGTACGCCTGTAAGGTGATTGGCGAAGAAGGAAGAAGCGTTGCTGTTGCGGAAATGAGGAGTGAGGATTGGTTTTCCTTTTGGAAAGAACGAGATAAGTTGAGCTGTGTTAGTATAGGTTGCTCAGTAAAAGTTTAAAAAGAGCGTCAGACTTGGTGTGCACTTCTTCTGGACGCTACAATTGATGTCACAAGTGAGATGAAATGCCTCCCAGTTCGCCTTGCCATCAAACCTGGGAGTCTTCATTGAGGGCGGAATTCCCCCCGTGGCAAGCAGCTTGGCTGCACCTGTAAACGCTCTCTCTCGCTGTCTGTCTCTCTCTCTCTTTGCGACGAGCTCCTCACGTGGCACGTACCTCCCGATGACGTAGCACACAAACAGTGCAGTATGCGCAAAGTTTTACTTCTGACACCAATTGTAGCGTCCAGAAGAAGTGCACACGAAGTCTGACGCTCTTTTTAAACTTTTATTGAGCAAGCTATACTAACACAGCTCAACATATCTCGTTCCTTCCACACGCACGTCTCCTCACTTCTCATTTACGCAACTCAAGAAGACAACATCTACTTCAGCAGGTCGTTACACTATATTCTTTAAAGACAGCAACGTGTGTACCACAAATAAGCACACGGCTTTACCTTTACTTGGCAGTCCATGTCCTTTTTAAAACACGCCATTCGTCATCAACTTTTCTCTTTTTAGCGTCTTGGGGATAACTGGGCATCACTTGTCGCTGTGCGCCTTCCCTCACAGGACATACGCACATATAACACTTTTCAAAATAAAAGCAGCACAGTTGTATTGCACGCACGACAAATATGTTTTTTTTAAATTTATTTTGTATTTGTGATTGCCGCTGCGCGCACGAGCATACGTCCGCACGGAAGTAATACAAATAACGCTTTTCAAAACAAAAGCAGCACCGTTGTATTGCACACTCGAAATAGATACTTTTTAAAATGTATTTTGTAATTTATAATTGGCCTCACGCGGGCCGGACAGGGACGTACAAAGGGCCGGATGCGGCCCGCGGGCCGCAGAATGCCCAGGTCTGACATAACCCGTTAACTGCTGCCAATCAAATGGTGAAAAAGATACTCTTTAGGGTTCATATGTTTGTAAATCTGACTGTGATGAAGTCAGTGCCTCACCAGCTATGTACCTCACCGCACGTCACTGTGCGAAACAACCGACACCGGATTCTGATCATTTGAATGGGTGGCCAAATACTTTTGGCAATATAGTGTATGTTCTTCCTACATTATAAATCATATTTGTACATCATTAAAAGTGTTAATAAAGAAGACATTGACTAAGAACAATGTACCATCCATCCATCCATTTTCTACCGCTTGTCCCGTTCTGGGTCGCGGGGGGTGCTGTAGCCTATCTCAGCTACAATCGGGCGGAAGGCGGGGTACACCCTGGACAAGTCGCCACCTCATCGCAGGGCTAACACAGAGAGACAGACAACATTCACACTCACATTCACACACTAGGGCCAATTCAGTGTTGCCAATCAACCTATCCCCAGGTGCATGTTTTTGGCGGTGGGAGGATGCCGGAGTACCAGGAGGGAACCCACGCAGTCACGGGGAGAACATGCAAACTCCACACAGAAAGATCCCGAGCCCGGGATTGAACCCAGGACTGCTCAGGACCTTCGTATTGTGAGGCACATGCACTAACCCAGGGGTGTCCAAACTTTTTCCACTGAGGGCCGCACATGGAAAAATTAAAGCATGTGGGGGCCATTTTGATATTTTTCATTCATTTAAAATATATGCATATTTTATTTATTTTACCTTTAGGGGTCCCGGGGACCATAAAGGGTCTCAGTCATAAAAATGTTAAAAATAAGTCACACTATTATTTTTTATTTTTTTATTTAACGCTTACAGTAAATCTCTATATCAACTTCAAGTTGATATAAAGTAACACAAATTAAAAAAAAGGTTTTATGGCTTTTCTGTCAAAAACAACTTAGTTTTTTTTGTATTAAAACTGAAATATGCAGTATTTAGTAATTAGAGCCCTAAAAGATCAATAATGCAGGACACCACTGATTTTAATTATTTCATATTTTTGAGTAATCACAGTGAAAAGATAAATAAAAAATCACTAAATATATTTGGGATCCAAAAGATGCCCCACTCATAAAATGATACATTTTTATTAGGTTTTTCTTTTACTTTCAACACTTAAGTTACAAGATCAACTTCAGATATATCTGTCAATTTTATGCTGGAACTATTATTTTAATATTATTTATGTTTTATGCGCTTTTGTCAAAGAAAACTTTGATGTTTTTATATGGCTACTACACAATATATGCAATATTTACCACGTAAAACATTTTAAAGTGAAATATTTGAAGTAATTGGAGCCCTGAAAATAATTCATTATAACATGGATTTTTTGTCTTTTTTTTTTTTTTGAGCAATGGCAAAAAAAGAAAAATGAAGAAAGACAAAAGAAAAAAAACAGCCTGCATGGCAGCTTTTGTGTCAACATTGCAACTTTTTCTCGTTAGATTTCACCTCATTCCACTTTTTTTAATGTTCTTTTTTATTTTTACAATACTATTTCCAGAATGTGTGGCGGGCCGGTAAACAATTAGCTGCGGGGCGCACTTTGGACATCCCTGCACTAACCCCTGTGCCACCGTGCAAATGTAACACACATGCATTAATTGTGTTTTACTGAAAGCATCAATAGCCCTGGCTTTTTGCATGAAACAGGTGATTATATACTTACACAGGAACAAAGTACATTAAAACACATCGGTTTTAATTACTGAATATTTGTTTGTGAGGAGGCTGTGTCGGTTTAGTCAGAGGTGCAATAACAACAATGGCCAAAGAGGGCGACAAACACAACATTGTTGCATTGTCGGTTTCCACACAAGAAGAAGAAGAAGACGCTTGAGCGAGCCTGTTGCTCAGTTTATATTCCTGCTAGCTATTTATCTGCGAACATGCCGTATGCTAACCAGCCCACCGTGAAAATCACCGAACTTTCTGATGAAAATGTCAAGTTTGTCATCGAGAACACGGACTTGGCGTAAGTGTTTGCTGATCTTTGTTCACGACTAGTAGTTAGCATAGCGCGTGTATTGACCAAACAATGCTGGGGCTGTACTATACAAAAGACATTACTCGAAAATAATGCAGAACCTTAGAAATATATCTAGAATTCGTACCTTGCTCCGCGAACGTTTGAACTTTTAAAATGTAAAACCTTAAAAGTACTTGAACTTGGTTAACATCCCAGAAAAATAAATGGGTTATACTTGTATAGCGCTTTTCTACCTTCAAGGTACTCAAAGCGCTTTGACAGTATTTCCACATTCACACACACATTCACACACTGATGGAGGGAGCTGCCATGCAAGGCGCTACCAGCACCCATCAGGAGCAAGGGTGAAGTGTCTTGCCCAAGGACACAACGGATGTGACTAGGATGGTAGAAGGTGGGGATTGAACCCCAGTAAAAGAATGAATGAATCAATGAATGTATTGTGTATAAACATTTGTAACTTTTTACATAATTAGATGATTGCTTCTTGTCCATAATCGTGCACTGTAACCATTTCTTAAAAGTTATTTTTGTGTCTTTTTAGGGTTGCAAACTCTATTAGACGTGTCTTCATGTCAGAAGTACCCACGATAGGTACGGTCTCTCTTTCCCTCTACATATGGCACTGCATATCTGTACTGTACATACATACATACATACATACACGTGGGCATTGAATTAGATGTGCAGAAACCTGTAGAAATTCACTACATCATAGGTCTTAAAGGCCTACTGAAATGAGATTTTCTTATTTAAACGGGGATAGCAGATCCATTCTATGTGTCATACTTGATCATTTCGCGATATTGCCATATTTTTGCTGAAATAATTTAGTAGAGAACATCGACGATAAAGTTTGCAACTTTTGGTCGCTGATAAAAAAAAGCCTTGCCTGTACCGGAAGTAGCGTGATGTCACAGGTTGAAGAGCTCCTCACATCTGCACATTGTTTTCAATTATGGACGCCAGCAGCGTGAGCGATTCGGACCGGGAAAGCTACGATTACCCCATTAATTTGAGCGAGGATGAAAGATTCGTGGATGAGGAAAGTGAGAGTGAAGGATTAGAGGGCAGTGGAAGCGAATCAGATAGGGTTGCTAAAAGCAACTACGTGAGAACGTATACTCGAATATCACGATAGTCATTTTCTATATCGCACAGAGACAAACCCGCGATATATGGAGTATATCGATATATCGCCCAGCCCTACACAGTGGGATGTATGGCTCCTAGGGGTGGGACATTGACAGGGCTTGATGCAAGCAGAGAAACTTTTCTCAATGAGTGAAAGTTACAGCAGTTTTCTTCCGTGCCTGGCTGGCTGCCAGTGGCTCGTTTTTATTGGGCACACGCGGTCATTTGTTCCAGCGCGCTGTGTTCACAACACTTTCCAAAATAATGTTTTTAATCCTTATATATGTATCTCTCCGACACAATAAATCAAAGTGATGCGTATCCGGCGGGATAAAAGAAAAGTAAGTAACTCGATGTAGTTTATTGTAGTCTCCAGTCACGTAGCGACTGTCACGCTTGGGTCGCATGATAGCGATTATTGTGAACCCAGATGCAGAAGGTAGCTGGAGACAGCGTGAGGGTACAAGGTATTTATTATAAACAAAGACAAAAAATACAAAAGCAATTGTGCAGCGAGGTGCTTGCCAAACAAACACTAGTGCATTTGAGAATGCACACAAATAAACCTAGGACTACGCAGGAACTAACTTACCGTATTTTCTGGACTGTAAGGCGCACTTAAAATCCTTTTTCTCAAAACTCGACAGTGTGCCTTATAACCCGGTGCGCCTAATGTACGGAATAGTTCTGGTTTTGATTACCGACGTCGAAGCTATTTTATTTGGTACATGGTGAAATTATAAGTGTGACCAGTAGATGGCAGTCAAACATAAGAAATACGTGTGGATTGCAATATGACTCAAGTAAACAACACGAACATTTTATATGTTCCATTGAAAATATAGAACATTACACACAGTGCGCAAAAATCTATCAAAATGTTTTAGTATGACTTTGGTAAGCTATGAAGCCGCACCGCTTGATGAATTGTACTGTGCTTCAACATACGAGTAATATTATGGTGTGTGTATAAGGTAAGGCATATTATCTGGCGTGTTGTTTCACAATATTATGCAAAAGCAACTTTTCTTACTTTTTGGTACCTGCTGATCTGTATTTGGGATCTGCATAAGTCCTGAAAAATTGCCTTTGTAGTCCGTGACGACACCGTAGTCGATAAGCTTCTTCTTTTTATCTATCTTCTTGTTATGGGACATTCATCCTCCGCTGTTGCCATTTCTAATATAAAGTAGTGTAAAGTTCTTACTTATATTTGTCAGTAAACTCACTATGAAAGCGCTAAAACATACCGGTGTAGTGAGTTTACATTATTCACCCAATGAACTTTAGTTATTAGAGATTTTTGGTCGGACGGTTTTTCACGGTACACATTTCTGGCGTTGTTATTGCACTAGTGAGCCACAGATGAAAAGATGCTACTCCGTTATTGATTTAAGTAAAGTCTGAATGTCATTAAAACAGTGAGCTCCATCTTTTGACACTTCTTCCACTCCCGTCCTTGAACGCTATACCGCTGTGGGGCGACATAGCTCCGTTGGTAGAGTGGATTTGAGGGTTCCAGGTTCGATTCCCGCTTCCGCCATCCTAGTCACTGTCGTTGTGTCCTTGGGAAAGATACTTTACCCACCTGCTCCCAGTGCCACCCACACCGGTTTAAATGTAACTTAGATATTGGGTTTCACTATGTAAAGCGCTTTGAGTCACTAGAGAAAGGCGCTATATAAATATAATTCACTTCACTACAACAAAGATGACGGGGAGAAGACGCTGCCGAAGGTGAGCCACGTAAATAAGACCACCCACAAAACGGCGCGTCCGGAAGCGACTGTCAGAAAGCGTCTTGAAGATAATCTGTAAAACATAATCTATGCTCATATGGAAACGGGGTTTGTATATGAAACAAAAATTGAAAATAGACCATTCATCGGCAGTGCGCCTTTTAATCGGTGCGCCCTATGGTCCGGAAAATACAGTACTTGAAAGCCTGAAACCAGCAAACAGCGTTCAACGGCAAACATTCGTAGAACACCTTAACAATCTCCCGCCCAAGGCAGCAGCACCAACCGGACTTAAATAGAGAAGACTAAACTCAAAACAGGTGAGCTGGGAGACAAAGTAATGCTGCTGCAAGACACTCAAATTAGAAGTGGAACTACAAAATAAGTGCACTGGACAGGAACTCAACAGTGAACATGGCAGAACACTAACAAACTCCAAATAAGGCATTATCTTGTGTGAACAGATCATGACAGCGACACCTGTCCATCAGCAACATACATTATATCGTAATATTTTATTGATAATAACAATTATAATAATTCTTATAATAATAATAATAATAATATATATTTATATTTTAATCTTATTTTGTGTTAAAAAATAAAGACATTTTAAAAATTGGAATTTTTTTAAACAAAGCTTTTCGTGTGGAATACTTGATGCGGCCGAGTCTCACCCAGACTCTGTCTCCAGCTGCCCCCAGGGAAATGGAGTTTGAGTCCCCTGCTCTACATATAGTAAGTAGTACCAATAAGCTTATCGATGAATACCGGTATCGATATAGATATTGGTATCGATAATATTCTAGCGATATACAAAACCCAATACCAGTGAAGTTGGCACGTTGTGTAAATGGTAAATAAAAACAGAATACAATGATTTGCAAATCCTTTTCAACCTATATTCAATTGAATAGACTGCAAAGACAAGATACTTAACCTTTCGAACTGGAAAACTTTATTTTCTGCAAATATTAGCTCATTTGGAATTTGATACCTGCAACATGTTTAAAAAAGGCTGGCACAAGTTGCAAAAAAGACTGAGAAAGTTGAGGAATGCTCATCAAACACTTATTTGGAACATCCCACAAGTGAACAGGCTAATTGGGAACAGGTGGGTGCCATGATTGGGTATAAAAGCAGCTTCCATGAAATGCTCAGTCATTCACAAACAAGAATGAGGCGAGGGTCACCACTCTGAAAAAATGCGTGAGCAAATTGTCGAACAGTTAAAGAACAACATTTCTCAACGAGCTATTGCAAGGAATTTAGGGATTTCACCATATACGGTCCGTAATATCATCCAAAGGTTCAGAGAATATGGAGAAATCACTGCACGTAAGTTAGTGTGTAAAAGATATCACCACAAGGACTCAGGAACACTTCAGAATACAACTGTCAGTAACTACAGTTTGTCACTACATCTGTAAGTGCAAGTTAAAACTCTACTATACAACGCCATTTATCAACAACACCCAGAAACGCCGTCGGCTTTGCTGGGCCCGAGCTCATCTAAGATGGACTGATGCAAGGTGGAAAAGTGTTCTGTGGTCGACGAGTCCACATTTCAAATAGTTTTTGGAAACTGTGGACGTTGTGTCCTCTGGAACAAAGAGGAAAAGAACCATCCGGATTGTTATAGGCGCAAAGTTCAAAAGCGAACATCTGTGATGGTATGGGGGTGTATTAGTGCCTAAGACATGGGTAACTTACACATCTGTGAAGGAACCGTTAATGCTGAAAGGTACACACAGGTTTTGGAGCAACATTTTACTGTTTGGCCACAATACCCAGCAATATGTTTGGAGGAGAAGAGGTGAGGCCTTTAATCCCCCAAAAAACACCATGCCTACCATCAAGCATGGTGGTGGTAGTATTATACTATGGGCCTGTGTTGCTGCCAATGGAACTGTTGCTTTAAATGGGACAGTGAAAAAGAAGGATTACCTACAAATTCTTCAGGACAACCTAAAACCATCAGCCCGGAAGTTGGGTCTTGGGCGCAGTTGGGTGTTCCAACAGGACAATGACCCCAAACACACGTCAAAAGTTGTAAAGGAATGGCTAAATCTGGCTACAATTAAGGTTTTAGAATGGTCTTCCCAAAGTTCTGACTTAAACGTGTGGACAATGCTGAAGAAACAAGTCCATGTCAGAAAACCAACACATTTAGCTGAATTGCACCAATTTTGTCAAGAGGAGTGGTCAAAAATTCAACCAGAAGCTTGCCAGAAGATTGTGGATGGCTACCAAAAGCACCTTATTGCAGTGAAACTTGCCAAGGGACTTGTAACCAAATATTAACATTGCTGTATGTATACTTTTGACCCAGCAAATTTGGTCACATTTTCAGTAGACCCATAATAAATTCATAAAAGAACCAAACTTCATGAATGTTTTTTGTGACCAACAAGTATGTGCTCCAATCACTCTATCACAAAAAAATAAGAGTTGTAGAAATTATTGGAAACTCAAGACAGCCGTGACATTATGTTCTTTACAAGTGTATGTAAACTTTTGACCACAACTGTATGTGTATATATGTATGTGTATACGTGTGTGTGTGTGTGTACTGTGTATATATGTATATACTGTACGTGTGTATGTATATGTGTATATTTGTATATACGTGTGTGTGTGTGTGTGTGTGTGTGTGTGTATATGTATATACATGCGTGTATATATACATATACAGGTACATGTGTGTATATGTACATACGTTTGTGTATATGTATATACGGGTGTGTGTATGTGTATGTAAATGTGTATTTATGTATGTACAGTATATGTATGTTTATGTATATATGTACAGTATATGTGTTTTTAATCAATATTGTTACTTAACATGCAGTCGGCCTTCAGCCCCCTGCCATATTTTTTAGCTCAATGCAGCCCCCGAGTCAAAAATTTGGGACACCCTTGAAGTAGATGCATATCGCCTAAACACTTCCTGTCCCTCACTTTTAATGTGTGGGAAATCAGTACTCCTCTGTACCAAAGTGCCCAGCAATAATGTGATGGAGTTATGTTTGTTACTTTTTAAACAGCGATGGACTGGATCCAGATAGATGCCAACTCATCAGTTTTACATGATGAGTTCATCGCTCACAGAGTTGGTATGTATATTCATTATTAAAGGTTATATTGTGTTTGACAGCGCAATCACTTACACCTCTTGTTGCCTTTTCAGGTCTCATCCCTCTCACCAGCGACGACATTGTGGAGAAAATGCAATACTCCCGGGTAAGCTTGGTCATGCTTTATCTGTTCTGGTCAAGTTACTTTAAAGCAGGGGTAGGGAACCTATGGCTCTCGAGCCAGATGTGGCTCTTTTGATGACTGCATCTGGCTCTCAGATAAATCTTAGCTGACATTGCTTAACATAAGTAATGAATAATTCCGCTAGTAATCACAGTGTTAAAAATAACGTTCAAAATATAAAACATTCTCATGCATTTTAATCCATCCATCTGTTTTCTACCGCACCTGTTCAAGAAGTTAATGGTAAGAAGTATTTTATTTGTTATTGGTTAGCTTCAGAATAACAATGTTATTAAAAAGAAAAAGAGACTTATTATACTCTAAAAATGTTGGTCTTACTTAAAAAGGCACGCATTTAGTTGTATTCAGTGTTAAAAAACATTATATGGCTCTCATGGAAATACATTTTAAAATATTTGGCTTTCATGGCTCTCTCAACCAAAAAGGTTCCCGACCCCTGCTTTAAAGTAACATTGCTTTTACATTTACACAATTCAACATGTTTGAAAAGGAAAGGGGAAAGCAGAGCTTATTTAGTCCTATCCCACTCCTTTTCCACATCTATTACTGTTGGAACCCACAGTGATTAATTTGATATGGAAATGAAACAAAAACAACTTGTTTATTTGTTTGAATGTCAATACAAAGGTTATATTATTCCCTCCAGCATTCCACTGGCTTTTTTTTGTGTTTCTCTAAAATGTTTGAATTCGCGGCAGCTTTTTCAGGAAGTTGCGGCAAAAATTGTGATGTTTTGAGTCTTACATTTTTCAGTAACATTGTATCAACTTATGAATTTATCAATATTTTGGCATTTCTTGTAGTCTTACCTAAAAAAGTACAACATTTAAAATTTGGAAAACAAATACTTTATTGCTGTTTTACTTGTTTTATACAACTCAAACTTAAAACTTGACACTCGATGGTAGAAAAATCACATACTTTGAGCTCATTGTCAAATTACTGTGCTACTTTAATTCCCTTTAACTAATAATGTTAATAATTATTCATGCAACAAAAGTTCGGCCACCAAAAAATGGACAAAATTGGCCCAAAATTGCCTTTTCGACTTTTGGCCAAAATACTATTATCACTGCCGAAACAGGTTATTGTGATGACGTAAGCAAGATTGTCTGGAGTGGCAACAATATGTCTGCCATGTAGACGTACTTCAATATATTCGAAATAGACCTTTGACAACGGGGAAGAGTCTCCAAACGCGAGTACAGGCGCCAATAGAAGCAAAATAAGATAGAGGTTTTTCGGTAGTTGTTTTTAAAAACCCGTCTTCCGCCTGAATGCAGCTAGGATAGGCCCCAGCACCCCCGCGACCAGAGAGGGACAAGCGGTAGAAAATGGATGGATGGATGGATGGATGGGGAGTTGTTTTTAAAGGAAAAAACTGTGTGTGACATGATTTTACAGTTCTCTATTTCACCTTGGCACAATGGAAATAGGCTTGAAAAATGTCGTGACATTGTTGGTTTACAAGCAGAGGAGCATGTTTGGCAGCGCACAATCACTGAGTACTTACAAGCAGACAAGGTGTGTAGACAGAAAAGGGAGAACGGACGCATTTTAGCTTAAAAACTAACGATAAAGGTAAAGCTTTGAAACGCACTCAGGAAGAGGTGCTTTAAGACATGACTAGCTAGCTTGCGGCTAACGTCCAGCCGCAGTTGGCAGTGTTTTAGCTACTTCTAAATCACTAATCCTCGCCTCCATGGGGACAAATAAAGTAAGTTTCTTACAAGTATCATCCCTGCAGGACGAGGAATAGCTAAACATGCTTCACTACACACCGTAGCTCACCGGCGTCGCAATGTAAACAAACGCCATTGGTGGATCTACACCTAACATCCACTGTAATGATACCAAGTACAGTAGCGTATCTAGTCGATACTACATCAATATTTTCTTTTTTAAAAATGTATATTATGTTTATAAACTCAGGAAATATGTCCCTGGACACATGAGGAATTAAATTATGACCATTGTATGATCCTGTAACTACTTGGTATTGGATCGATACCCAAATTTGTGGTCTCATCCAAAACTAATGTAAAATATCAAACAACAGAAGAATAAGTGATTATTAAATTTTAACAGAAGTGTAGATAGAACATGTTAAAAGAGAAAGTTAGTAGATATTAACAGTAAATGAACAAGTAGATTAATAATTAATTTTCTACCACTTGTCCCTCATAATCTTGACAAAATAATAGAATGATAAATGACACAATATGTTACTGCATACGCCGCAGACAAATTAGGAGCCTTTGTTTGCTTACTTACTAATAAAAGAAAAGTTGTCTCGTATGTTCACTCTTTTTTTAAGGACAAACTTGCAAAAAGTAACATATTTTTAATGTAGATTTTTTGTTAAAATTATGCAATTTTTTGTGTTTTTTAAATTTAGAAAAGTACCAAAAAGTATCAAAATACATTTTGGTACCGGGATAACCCTAATAGACAGAAACAGGAAGTAGGTCAGAGCTACGCAGGGCGACAACAATTGTGTCGCTTGATCAATAAGGAGTAGATATATCATTACACACTGTTATTCCTTCTTTGTCCACACAAGGATCAAAACATAAGTTTTGATTAGACAGTTGACGTCTGCAGTTGAGCGGCACTCAGAGACAAATTTGTTTGGGCAAAATGATGCTGATTGGCCAAAATGTGCAGGGAAATTGTGGGCATTAGACAAAGTTTGCAAGGCTGCGCATGATTTGTGGGGGTTGATTACATTTTTGTGAATTTGCCATTGGAGACATCACATATTCCTAAAGGAACTGACTATAGAATGTGAAACATAAATACTGTAGATGGAACAGCAAGTGAGGAACAAGAATATGTGAAAAGATTTTTGTAAAATACATACGTGAGTAATTAAAGGCCTACTGAAACCCACTACTACCGACCACGCAGTCTGATAGTTTATATATCAATGATGAAATCTTAACATTATAACACATGCCAATACGGCCGGGTTAACTTATAAAGTGACATTTTAAATTTGCCGCTAAACTTCCGGTTCGAAACGCCTCTGAGGATGACGTATGCGCGTGACGTAGCCCGGCGAACACGGGTATGCCTTCCACATTGAAGCCAATACGAAAAAGCTCTGTTTTCATTTCATAATTCCACAGTATTCTGGACATCTGTGTTCGTGAATCTGTTGCAATCATGTTCATTGCATTATGGAGAAGGAAGCTGAGCAAGCAAAGAAGAAAGTTGTCGGTGCGAAATGGACGTATTTTTCGAACGTAGTCAGCAACAACAGTACACAGCCGGCGCTTCTTTGTTTACATTCCCGAAAGATGCAGTCAAGATGGAAGAACTCGGATAACAGAGACTCTAACCAGGAGGACTTTTGACTTCGATACACAGACGCCTGTAGAGAACTGGGACAACACAGACTCTTACCAGGATTACTTTGATTTGGATGACAAAGACGCAGACGTGCTACTGTGAGTATGCAGCTTTGGCTTCTAAACATTTGATCGCTTGACCGTATGTGCGCAACTTTTTTTTGCGTATGTACGTAACTTTTTTAAAATAT
Source organism: Entelurus aequoreus (assembly GCF_033978785.1). NCBI lineage: Eukaryota > Metazoa > Chordata > Actinopteri > Syngnathiformes > Syngnathidae > Entelurus > Entelurus aequoreus. The sequence goes on from NC_084746.1 coordinate 22,340,550, forward strand.
ATATGCTTTATGAACCTTGGGTTAGGTGAACGGTCTTTTGGGCTGAGTGATTGTGTGTGTTGATCAGGTGTTTGAATTGTATTGGCGTGTTCTATGGAGCTAGGAGCTAGCATAGGAGCTAGGAGCTAGCATAACAAACACGCAGGTGTTTTTATGCAGGATTAATTTGTGGCATATTAAATATAAGCCTGGTTGTGTTGTGGCTAATAGAGTATATATATGTCTTGTGTTTATTTACTGTTGTAGTCATTCCCAGCTGAATATCAGGTACCGTGAGTATGCAGCCTTGGCTGCTAAACATTTGATAGCTTGACCGTATGTGCGCGTCACGTACGTAACTTTTTAAAAATATATAAGCTTTATGAACCTTGGGTTAGGTGAACGGTCTTTTGGGCTGAGTAATTGTGTGTGTTGATCAGGTGTTTGAATTGCATTGGCGTGTTCTATGGAGCTAGGAGCTAGCAGAGGAGCTAGGAGCTAGCGTAACAAACACGCAGGTGTTTTTATGCAGGATTAATTTGTGGCATATTAAATATAAGCCTGGTTGTGTTGTGGCTAATAGAGTATATATATGTCTTGTGTTTATTTACTGTTGTAGTCATTCCCAGCTGAATATCAGGTACCGTGAGTATGCAGCCTTGGCTGCTAAACATTTTTATAGCTTGACCGTATGTGCGCGTCACGTACGTAACTTTTTAAAAATATATAAGCTTTTTGAACCTTGGGTTAGGTGAACGGTCTTTTGGGCTGAGTGATTGTGTGTGTTGATCAGGTGTTTGAATTGTATTGGCGTGTTCTATGGAGCTAGGAGCTAGCAGAGGAGCTAGGAGCTAGCGTAACAAACACGCAGGTGTTTTTATGCAGGATTAATTTGTGGCATATTAAATATAAGCCTGGTTAATAGAGTATATATATGTCTTGTGTTTATTTACTGTTGTAGTCATTCCCAGCTGAATATCAGGTCACCCCCGGCTCTCACAGCATCTTCCCTATCTGAATAGCTTCAACTCCCCACTAGTCCTTCACTTGCACTTTACTCATCCACAAATCTTTCATCCTCGCTCAAATTAATGGGGAAATTGTCGCTTTCTCGGTCCGAATCTCTCTCACTTCATGCGGCCATCATTGTAAACAATAGGGAACTTTGCGTATATGTTCAACTGACTACGTCACGCTACTTCCGGTAGGGGCAAGCCTTTTTTTTATCAGATACCAAAAGTTGCAATCTTTATCGTCGTTTTTCTATACTAAATCCTTTCAGCAAAAATATGGCAATATCGCGAAATGATCAAGTATGACACATAGAATAGATCTGCTATCCCCGTTTAAATAAAAAAAATTCATTTCAGTAGGCCTTTAAAGGTCATAGAAAAAGAAAAAAAACATTTACCGATTAATGAGATAAATTTAAGAGATTAAAGCTGGAGTACCTAAGTTATATTCTTTAACTAAAAAAAATCATTTTAGCTTCATACAGTATATCGTAACCGTAATCAGTTTCGAAAAAATTGTACGTCTGCCTGCTGCCTGTGGCTCATAGTTATGTGTTTTGGTAAATAAAACCTTGGAAGACAAAATCATTTCACTTGATGGCGGTCAACCCCTCCAGATCCAATCACAGGATTTAAAGAAAGTAGGGGTGAGCAGAGCCCAAGAAGGAACCTTCTCATGGGCTGACGCAATATATAGTGAAGCACGTGCACGGTGCAGACTTGTTTTCAGTAAAGCATGGCTGCCAAACACCCACCTGGAAAGATCGCTATACCTGTGCTTGCTGTTACAGCATATACTGCTAAAAAAACAAAAATAGGAAATCAGAGGAAGAAAAGAGACTCTTTATGTCTAAAAAACCAAAGAAGAGCCAAAACTTGAATAAATATTGGTCCGGCGTATTCAAGATGGAGGGCATTGCGGGCCAGTCTTGAAATAACTTTGGATGCGTAAGTGGTTGTTTTCCTTCTAGACAGGTAATCTAATGTTCTATTTTCCTATATTTTGTGTGCATCCTTTTTCGTGGCGACGTGTGTTACCGATAGTCTGCAACAAAATACTAACTAGGCGATCTTCCGATGCAACTTCAGACTGTCAACAACCTACACGTGTGCACGTACAGCTCTAGTGCGCAATTTTGTGAGATTTCAGAGAGGAGGAGACTGGGAGGGACTATCAGCGAGGGCGGGATTTACAGTTTGAATTCTGCTTGGTGACAAAAGATTGAAGTACCCCAGCTTTAAAGACAAATGAATAATTTAGCAAATGAGTAAGGAAACTTTCAGAATATATTTTGTGCAGAGATAATGGATAAAGAAAGGACGAAAAATAAAAATGGATTAGTGAATAAGTGTTCAAAATGCAAGGTACAGATGTATAATAGGCAGAAAATGTACTAAGTTAAAATACACGAACTGTTAAAAAAAACAAACTAATATCTTACTACTTTTAAAACAAATTTTAATCCCACTTTAAACTCAACATTGAAGGCATTTGTATTTGAGTTATTGTTTATTACATTCTATATAAATGCAGGACATTACTTTGTATAGCAGGCACTTTTACAGACGGTGCAGTGCGAATAAGAATGTAAATATATTAATGGAACTAATATTTGTATATTTATTTGGTCCAATTTCATTTCTTTCAATAAAAAGTCATATGAAAATTTGCTGTAAATGTTTTTCTGTTTTTTATCTGATGTGACAATGAATGCAACTGAAATAGTTGAATACATCAAATATGTATTTATAAATACAGTATATATTCTCTGCTCCATCATCTCCTTCAGGACTGTACCTGCGATGAATTCTGTCCTGAGTGTTCTGTCGAGCTCACACTGGATGTTCGCTGCACTGATGAGAAGACACGCAACGTCACCTCACGTGACCTGCTGTCCAACAACCACAGAGTCATCCCAGTAGGTCTTTTAACACCTTGTAGTTGTTCACGTATAGGGCGTTCATTTAACACCTTTTAGCTGTTTATGTAGAGGGTGTCATTAAATGTGTTGTAGTTGTTCAAGTAGAGGACGGACAGTTATTGATTTGTAGTTGTTCACATAACGAACCTGTGTGAAGTTGGCCCCCTTATTGCAAATATGAAAATAACCCTGCCATTCTTTTGTGCCGTAAAACATTTTGTTGTGCCGTTAAAGGGGAACTGCACTTCTGGAATTTTGCCTATCATTCACAATCATTATGAAAGACATGACAATGGATGTATTTTTTTTTTTATGCATTCTAACTCTCAAACTTAAATAAAAGTCCGCTTACGGAGGAGCCAATGGGAGGTCCTCTATTCCGCCCATAAAATCCAATAAATAACCATACAAAAAGCGCCAACAATACTCCATTTACATTTTGTCATTTAAATATTAACCAAGTATTAGTGATATTGTTACTATAAGCGCTAACACAGACTAACTAACTATAGCGGCACCGTGATCACAAGCTTGCGTACAATTTCAACATGATCGACTGCTGAGGCGCTTCCTTTGCTCCCTGAAAGTTTATTGTAGATCATAAATCATGCCTCCCACCTGGATAGAAGAAGGCTGAGGACGTATTCCAACAGGTTGGTACACTTCGACAGCCAATTTAAAACCCGGAAATGGTGAGGACGACACGAAAAAACGCTTGGTTCCGCCCCCCTTTTTTGTGAGGATTATGAGTCATTCTTCATCTAAATGGGAAAATATATCTGAACATTCTATCAGTCGGTATCCTAAAGACAGCAGACCTTGTACAGTAGGTGATGGTTTATTATGTTTAGTGGCTGTCATTAAGTCTGCAGTGAGTAATAATCAGTGATGCTGTTAAAAAGCGAACGTCATGATGCGTTTGTTTAAAATGATCAAAATACGTAAATATTAAATGTTATTGTAAATGTGCCTGTTACTACATTACATATATACTTACATCATGTATATAAAACCTTAATGGAGGTGTTTGGATGTTGTATTAGGGGCTGTATAGGCATAATAGAACGGCTCCCGATAGGCTCCGTTGTAAACTGATTTTGATCGCATTCATTTAATATTTATAATGTATAAAACAAAATCTATTTGTCGTCATGTCTTTTATATTAATTGAGAACGATAGGCAAAATTCTAAAAAAAAATTGCAGTTCCCCTTTAACATTTTTAAAGGGGAACTGCACTTTTTTTTTAGAATTTTACAATGTGTTCATGTGAATGATAAAAAGTATCATTTAGACAAACTCTCAATAATTGACTTTCTTTCCAATGTGTTCATGTGAATGATAAAAAGTATCATTTAGACAAACTCTCAATAATTGACTTTCTTTCCACTCTGTTCCTGTTAATGACATACATCGACTCAAATCACTGATGTATCACAGTATCCATATTTTGATTTGAGAATTGATTTTCCATCATAGAGATCGCTTTTCTATCGGAGGTACTGATAGGTCAATATGGAAGTGAATAATAAAACGTTAACATAAAATTTATGATAGTCAAAACATTTTACTTAACGTAAATATGATTTGAAATATAATAGACAACAAATCTTTACAACACAAAGTTTGGGAAAATCTTGGCAGAGAGATTTTGACAAGATAGGGGGTCTGATGTCACTAGTCAGAAAATGTATTTTAGAATAACATTTTGCAGCGTATAAGTTAAAAATGTCCTCCAACGACGCGCCATGGTTGCTACAAGGGGGTGGATGACATTGATGACGCGTCAGACTGATCGTATGTTCAAATGGGGCGTTTATTGCTCCATATGTGATAGTAATGAGCCACTTACTTTGTATGATGAACGATGAAGATGAATGAATAAGCAATATTGCAAATTGACAGAAAAAAATTTAATGAGCATAGAAGATTGTAAAGGTGACGGGAAAAGATGATGACTACGAAGTTTCTTTCCCTGCTCACCATGCCATCATTATGCACGCCACCCGCAACACAGGTGAATGCACTTACTATAATGAAAACGAACAAGTTTAACTCCTACATCACTTACAGACCTTAACGGCACAAAGCAGCATAAAGAAATGGCAGTATTATTTTAATATTTGCAATGATAAAGGGTGCCAACTTCACACTTATACAAAACCCAAAACCAGTGAAGTTGGCACGTTGTGTAAATGGTAAATAAAAACAGAATACAATTATTTGCAAATCCTTTTCAACCTATATTCAATTGAATAGACTGCAAAAAGACAAGATACTTAACGTTTGAACTGGAAAACTTAATTTTTTGCAAATATTGGCTCATTTGGAATTTGATGCCTGCAAGATGTTTCAAAAAAAGCTGGCACAAGTGGCAAACAAGACTGAGAAAGTTGAGGAATGCTCTTCAAACACTTATTTGGAACATCCCACAGGTGAACAGGCTAATTGGGCATAAAAGCAGCTTCCATGAAATGCTCAGTCATTCACAAACCAGGATTTTTATTTTTCCTCCTTTCTATATCCATTATCTCCGCACAAAATGTATTCTGAAAGTTTCCTTACTCATTTGCTAAATTATTCATTTGTCTTTAAAGCTGGGGTACTTGAATCTTTTGTCACCAAGCAGAATTCAAACTGTAAATCCCGCCCTCGCTGATAGTCCCTCCCTGTCTCCTCCTCTCTGAAATTTCACAAAATTGCGCACTAGAGCTGTATGTGCACACGTGTAGGTTGTTGACAGTCTGAAGTTGCATCGGAAGATCGCCTAGTTAGTATTTTGTTGCAGACTATCGGTGACACACGTCGCCACATTGTAGTTGTTCACATCAAGGACAACAGTCATTTAAAGTGTTGTAGTTGTTCACGCCAAGGAGGACGGTCCTTTAACGCGTTATTGTTCACGTTGAGTAGGACTGTAATTTAAAATGTAGTTGTTAATGTTAAGGAGGACAGTGGTTATAACACCTTGTAGTTGGTCATGTCAATGAGCATGGTCGTTAAACCCAATGTAGTTTGTTGAGGGCATCATTTAAAATGTTGGAATTGTTCACATAGAGGCGGATGGCTATTTAATGCATCGTAGTTGTTCATAGTAGACGATCATTTAACGCATTGTATTTTTTCACGTAGAAAGGGACGGTCCTTTAAAATGTTGTAGTTGTTCACGTAGAGGAGGACACTCATTAAACGTATTTTAGTTTTTCACGTAGAGGAGGCTGTGCTTACAGTGCTTGACAATACACATTTGTTCCTGCAGGTGACTTCCAGAAGTCGAGAAAATGATCCCAGTGACGACGCTGAAAGAAACGGTAAAGTTCAAGTTTGCTCAAGAAATACATCAATAATATACACTACCGTTCAAAAGTTTGGGTCACCCAAACAATTTTGTGGAATAGCCTTCATTTCTAAGAACAAGAATAGACTGTCGAGTTTCAGATGGAAGTTCTCTTTTTCTGGCCATTTTGAGCGTTTAATTGACCCCACAAATGTGATGCTCCAGAAACTCAATCTGCTCAAAGGAAGGTCAGTTTTGTAGCTTCTGTAACGAGCTAAACTGTTTTCAGATGTGTGAACATGATTGCACAAGGGTTTTCTAATCATCCATTAGCCTTCTGAGCCAATGAGCAAACACATTGTACCATTAGAACACTGGAGTGATAGTTGCTGGAAATGGGCCTCTATACACCTATGTAGATATTGCACCAAAAACCAGACATTTGCAGCTAGAATAGTCATTTACCACATTAGCAATGTATAGAGTGTATTTCTTTAAAGTTAAGACTAGTTTAAAGTTATCTTCATTGAAAAGTACAGTGCTTTTCCTTAAAAAATAAGGACATTTCAATGTGACCCCAAACTTTTGAACGGTAGTGTACATTATAACTTTTATCATTATTAGTGTTTTTTGAATCTTTAAAAATAAAGGTAGATGTTAGTAATAATGATATTGTGTTGATGTTCTCAGAGATCTTGCTGGTAAAGCTTCGCAAAGGTCAGGAGCTGCGACTGCGAGCATACGCCAAGAAAGGCTTTGGTAAGGAACACGCCAAGTGGAACCCCACGGCGGGAGTGGCTTTCGAGTACGACCCAGACAACGCACTGAGGCACACGGTCTTCCCTCGCCCAGAGGAATGGTAACTTTTTAGAACTTATTATTAGTACTATGATTAGTAGTAGTGCTCAAAAAGTTGTTTTGTTGCTTTGCTTCTAAAGGCCCAAGAGTGAATATTCTGAAATTGAGGAAGATGAAATCCAGGCTCCTTACGACCCAAATGGAAAACCAGAAAGGTATAACACAAGCAGTTGTCAACATAACCAACCCGTATTTTTATTTTGTTTTTAAATGTTATATTATTTTCTAACGTGCTGCTGTTATAGTTTCCTTGTATGTTTTGACGACAATGACAAAACAATTTTCATACATGCACTAATCTGTCTACTGGTGACTATCAATGTAAAAATAAAAAGGCCAAAAATATATATATCATTATATTTATTTATATACATTATACTGTATGTACAATATATATATATATATATTAGGACTGCAACTAACAAATGATTTGATAATCGATTAATCTGTCGATTATTACTTCGATTAATAATCGGATAGAAGAGACAAACTACATTTCTATCCTTTCCCGTATTTTATTGAAAAAAACAGCATACTGGCACCATACTTATTTTGATTATTGTTTCTCAGCTG